>NC_088406.1:37092082-37099582 GCF_034236695.1 Oncorhynchus nerka
AGAGAGGACAGAAGAGACAGGAGAGAGAGAGAGAGAGGAGAAGAAGAGACAGAGAGAGAGAGAGAGAGAGAGAGAGAGGATAAGAAGAGACAGGAGAGGAAGAGAGAGAGAGGATAAGAAGAGACAGAGAGAGAGAGAGAGAGAGAGAGACAGGGAGATAAGAAGAGACAGGGAGAGAGAGAGAGAGAGAGGATAAGAAGAGACAGGGAGAGGAAGAGAGAGAGAGAGGGATAAGAAGAGACAGGGAGAGGAGAGAGAGAGAGAGAGAGAGAGGATAAGAAGAGACAGGAGAGAGAGAGAGAGAGAGAGAGAGGATAAGAAGAGACAGGGAGAGGAGAGAGAGAGAGAGGATAAGAGAGACAGAAGAGACAGGGAGAGGAAGGAAGAGAGAGAGAGAGAGAGAGAGAGAGAGAGATAAGAAGAGACAGGGAGAGAAGAGAGAGAGATAAGAAGAGACAGGGAGAGGAAGAGAGAGAGAGATAAGAAGAGACAGGAGAGGAGGAGAGAGAGAGAGAGAGAAGAGACAGGGAGAGGAGGACAGAGAGAGAGAGAGAGAGAAGAGAGAGGAAGAGAGAGAGGATAAGAAGAGACAGGGAGAGGAGGAGCAGGAGAGAGAGAGAGGATAAGAAGAGACAGGGAGAGAGAAGAGAGAGAGAGAAGATAGAAGAGACAGGAGAGGAGATAGAGAGAGAGGAGGATAAGAAGAGACAGGGAGAGGAAGAGAGAGAGAGAGAGGATAAGAAGAGACAGGGACAGGAGAGGAAGAGAGAGAGGAGGATAAGAAGAGACAGGGAGAGGAAGAGAGAGAGAGAGAGAGACAGAGAGAGAGAGAGAGAGAGAGAGAGAGGGATAAGAAGAGACAGAGAGAGAGAGAGAGAGAGAGAGAGACAGGAGAAGAGAGAGAGAAGGAGAAGAGACAGAGAGAGGAGAGAAGAGAGAGAGAGAGAAGAAGAGACAGAGAGGAAGAGAGAGAGAGAGGATAAGAAGAGACAGGAGAGAGAAGAGAGAGGGAGGATAAGAAGAGACAGGGAGAGGAGGAGAGCGATGAGAGAGAGAGAGGAGGATAAGAAGAGACAGGGAGAGGAAGAGAGAGAGAGGATAAGAAGAGACAGGGAGAGGAGAGAGAGAGAGAGAGGGAGGATAAGAAGAGACAGGAGAGGAGAAGAGAGACAGAGAGAGAGAGAGAGGATAGAGAGAGACAGGGAGAGAGAGAGAGAGAGAGAGAGACAGGGAGAGAAGAGAGAGAGGAGAGGAAGAGACAGAGAGAGGAGAGAGAGAGAGAAGAGAGAGAGAGAGATAAGAAGAGACAGGGAGAGGAAGAGAGAGAGAGAGAGAGGATAAGAAGAGACAGGGAGAGGAAGAGAGAGAGAGGAGGAGGATAAGAAGAGACAGGGAGAGGAAGAGAGAGAGAGGATAAGAAGAGACAGAGAGAGGAGAGGGAGAGAGAGAGAATATAAGAAGAGACAGGGATAAGAGAGACAGAGAGAGAGAGAGAGAGAGAGGATAAGAAGAGACAGGAGAGGAAGAGAGAGAGAGAGAGAGAGGATAAGAAGAGACAGAGAGAGGAGAGAGAGAGAGAGAGAGGATAAGAAGAGACAGGGAGAGGAGAGAGGGAGAGAGAGAGAGGAGATAAGACAGAGAGAGGAGAGGAAGAGAGATAGAGGGATAAGAAGAGACAGGAGAGGAAGAGAGAGAGAGAGAGAGAGAGAAGAGACAGAGGAGAGGAAGAGAGAGAGAGAGAGAGAGGATAAGGAGAGACAGGGAGAGGAAGAGAGAGAGAGAGAGAAGAGACAGAGAGAGGAGAGGAGAGAGAGAGAGAGGATAAGAAGAGACAGGAGAGAGAGAGAGAGAGAGAATAAGAAGAGACAGGGAGAGGAAGATAGAGAGATAGAGAGAGGATAAGGAGAGACAGGGAGAGGAAGAGATAGAGAGGATAAGAAGAGACAGGGAGAGGAGAGCGGGAGAGAGAGAGAATATAAGAAGAGACGGGGAGAGGAAGAGAGAGAGTGGGAGAGAGAGAGAGGATAAGAAGAGACAGGGAGAGGAGAGCGGGAGAGAGAGAGAATATAAGAAGAGACAGGGAGAGGAAGAGAGAGAGTGAGTGAGAGAGAGAGAGAGGATAAGAAGAGACAGGGAGAGGAAGAGAGAGAGTGAGCGAGAAAGAGAGAGAGGACAAGCAGAGACAGGGAGAGGAAGAGAGAGAGAGAGATGATAAAGAGAGACAGGGAGAGGAAGAGAGAGAGAGGGGATAAGAAGAGACAGGGAGAATAGAGCATGAGAGAGAGAGAGGATAAGAAGAGACAGGGAGAGGAATAGAGAGAGAGAGAGAGAGAGGATAAGAAGAGATAGGGAGAGGAAGAGAGAGAGAGAGAGAAGATAAGAAGAGACAGGGAGATAGAGAGA
The DNA here is from genome assembly GCF_034236695.1 of Oncorhynchus nerka. Taxonomy (NCBI): domain Eukaryota; kingdom Metazoa; phylum Chordata; class Actinopteri; order Salmoniformes; family Salmonidae; genus Oncorhynchus; species Oncorhynchus nerka. The sequence goes on from NC_088406.1 coordinate 37,094,486, forward strand.
GAGGATAAGAAGAGACAGGGAGAGGAAGAGAGGGAGAGAGAGGATAAGAAGAGACAGAGAGAGGAGAGCGGGAGAGAGAGAGAATATAAGAAGAGACAGGGAGAGGAAGAGAGAGAGAGGATAAGAAGAGACAGGAGAGGACGAGAGAGAGGGGATAAGAAGAGACAGGGAGAGGAGATCGGGAGAGAGAGGGAGGATAAGAAGAGACAGGAAGAGGAGAGCGGGAGAGAGAGGGAGGATAAGAAAAGACAGGGAGAGGAAGAGAGAGAGAGGATAAGGAGAGACAGGGAGAGGAAGAGAGAGAGAGATAGAGAGGATCAGAAGAGACAGGGAGAGGAAGAGAGAGAGAGAGAGAGAGAGAGAGAGAGAGGATAAGAAGAGACAGGGAGAGGAAGATAGAGAGGATAAGAAGAGACAGGGAGAGGAAGAGAGAGAGAGAAGATAAGAAGAGACAGGGAGAGGAATAGAGAGAGAGGGGATAAGACGAGACAGGGAGAATAGAGCATGAGAGAGAGAGAGGATAAGAAGAGACAGGGAGAGGAAGAGAGAGAGAGAGGATAAGAAGAGACAGGGAGAGGAAGAGAGAGAGAGAGAGAGAGAGAGAGAGAGAGAGAGAGAGAGAAGAGAGAGGAGGGAGAGGAAGAGAGAGAGATAAGAAGAGACAGGGAGAGGAGAGCGGGAGAGAGAGGGAGGATAAGAAGAGACAGGGAGAGGAAGAGAGAGAGAGGGGATAAGAAGAGACAGGGAGAGGAGAGCGGGAGACAGAGGGAGGATAAGAAGAGACAGGGAGAGGGGAGCGGGAGACAGAGGGAGGATAAGAAGAGACAGGGAGAGAGAGGATAAGAAGAGACAGGAGAGAGAGAGAGAGAGAGAGAGAGAGAGAGAGGATAAGAAGAGACAGTGAGAGGAAGAGAGAGAGGATAAGAAGAGACAGGGAGAGGAAGAGAGAGAGAGAGAGAGAGAGAGAGAGAGGATAAGAAGAGACAGGGAGAGGAGAGCGGGAAAGAGAGGGAGGATAAGAAGAGACAGGGAGAGGAAGAGAGAGAGAGGGGATAAGAAGAGACAGGGAGAGGAGAGCGGGAGACAAAGGGAGGATAAGAAGAGACAGGGAGAGAGAGGATAAGAAGAGACAGCGAGAGGAAGAGAGAGAGAGAGAGGATAAGAAGAGACAGGAAGATGAGAGCGGGAGAGAGAGGGAGGATAATAAGAGACAGGGAGAGGAAGAGAGAGAGAGAGAGAGAGAGGATAAGAAGAGACATGTAGACGAAGAGAGAGAGAGAGGATAAGAAGAGACAGGGAGAGGAGAGTGGGAGAGAGAGAGAGAGGGGATAAGAAGAGACATGTAGAGGAAGAGAGATAGAGAGGATAAGAAGAGACAGGGAGAGGAGAGGGGAGAGAGAGAGTATAAGAAGAGACAGGGAGAGGAAGAGAGAGAGAGGATAAGAAGAGACAGGGAGAATAGAGATATGGACGAAAGGATGATGTACAATATGTGTCCCAAATGGCACCCTATTTCATATGTAGTGCACTATATAGGGAATATGGTGTCATTTGGGACACCTCCATAGTCTTGCTGGCCTGGCTATACAGTATGAAAAGTATGCAAGGTGTGCGTGGTTGATTTGTTACAGGACCGTTATAGGTTTTAAAGCCCTCTCCCTCCCTAACGGCCCAGCTAGTCTGAGATCTTTCAGAGTTCCTTCTGACTAGGGCTTCATTTCATTCCAATACAGTTTTCCACTCCCATGAACTCCCCAATGCAGATGTGAGACTACTGGGTTTGTATAAGCATTGAGCTTCAAATAGTTTTCACCCTATTGCTTCCGCCTATCCAGTCCTGTCAAATCTGTGAAGAAGATTAGGAAGGGACTGAGAGAAGGGAGCGAACAACATTGTGGAGTGAAACGACCCGTGACTCCTGTATGCTCTCTTTAAGGTCAGACGTAGAGCCAAAGGTGAGCTCACGTCTGAGTGTGGATTTTACAGCCTGGTGTCCAGACACAGGACACCATACTGTTTACTACACATTTATTAATTAGTCAAGCCAGTGAGTAAGACTGAACTATGGTAATTCGGAGCTAGACAAATGCCTGGTTCATAAAACACACATTCTGTGCGTTGTTCAAAATGAACCCAGTCTTTCAACATGGCAGAAGCCCTAGTTCTGTGTTAGCTCACGCATTGTTGCACTGATGAGTAAGTTGCTATAAGCATTTAATCAAAATAGGAATGCTGATGATGAACTTGACTGTGATACCCCTCCAGTATGATGTGACTGTGATACCCCTCCAGTATGATGTGACTGTGATACCCCTCCAGTATGATGTGACTGTGATATCCCTCCAGTATGATGTGACTGTGATACCCCTCCAGTATGATGTGACTGTGATACCTCTCCAGTATGATGTGACTGTGATACCCCTCCAGTATGATGAACTTGACTGTGATACCCCTCCAGTATGATGTGACTGTGATACCCCTCCAGTATGATGTGACTGTGATACCCCTCCAGTATGGTGTGACTGTGATACCCCTCCAGTATGATGTGACTGTGATACCTCTCCAGTATGATGTGACTGTGATACCCCTCCAGTATGATGAACTTGACTGTGATACCCCTCCAGTATGATGTGACTGTGATACCCCTCCAGTATGATGTGACTGTGATACCCCTCCAGTATGATGTGACTGTGATACCCCTCCAGTATGATGAATTGACTGTGATACCCCTCCAGTATGATGACTTGACTGTGATACCCCTCCAGTATGATGACTTGACTGTGATACCCCTCCAGTATGATGTGACTGTGATACCCCTCCAGTATGATGACTTGACTGTGATACCCTCCAGTATGATGAACTTGACTGTGATACCCTCCAGTATGATGTGACTGTGATACCCCTCCAGTATGATGTGACTGTGATACCCCTCCAGTATGATGAACTTGACTGTGATACCCCTCCAGTATGATGTGACTGTGATACCCCTCCAGTATGATGTGACTGTGATACCCCTCCAGTATGATGTGACTGTGATACCCCTCCAGTATGATGAATTGACTGTGATACCCCTCCAGTATGATGACTTGACTGTGATACCCCTCCAGTATGATGTGACTGTGATACCCCTCCAGTATGATGTGACTGTGATACCCCTCCAGTATGGTGTGACTGTGATACCCCTCCAGTATGATGTGACTGTGATACCCTCCAGTATGATGTGACTGTGATACCCTCCAGTATGATGAACAGTGATACCCCTCCAGTATGATGACTTGACTGTGATACCCCTCCAGTATGATGTGACTGTGATACCCCTCCAGTATGATGTGACTGTGATACCCCTCCAGTATGATGAATTGACTGTGATACCCTCCAGTATGATGACTTGACTGTGATACCCCTCCAGTATGATGACTTGACTGTGATACCCCTCCAGTATGATGTGACTGTGATACCCCTCCAGTATGATGACTTGACTGTGATACCCTCCAGTATGATGACTTGACTGTGATACCCTCCAGTATGATGTGACTGTGATACCGCTCCAGTATGATGTGACTGTGATACCCCTCCAGTATGATGACTGTGATACCCCTCCACTGTGATACCCTCCAGTATGATGACTTGACTGTGATACCCCTCCAGTATGATGACTGACTGTGATACCCCTCCAGTATGATGTGACTGTGATATGACTTGACCCCTCCAGTATGATGACTTGACTGTGATACCCCTCCAGTATGATGACTTGACTGTGATACCCTCCAGTATGATGACTTGACTGTGATACCCCTCCAGTATGATGACTTGACTGTGATACCCCTCCAGTATGATGACTTGACTGTGATACCCCTCCAGTATGATGACCTGACTGTGATACCCCTCCAGTATGATTACTTGACTGTTGTACCCTCCAGTATGATGACTTGACTGTGATACCCTCCAGTATGATGACTTGACTGTGATACCCTCCAGTATGATGACTTGACTGTGATACCCCTCCAGTATGATGACTTGACTGTGATACCCTCCAGTATGATGACTTGACTGTGATACCCCTCCAGTATGATGACTTGACTGTGATACCCTCCAGTATGATGTGACTGTGATACCTCTCCAGTATGATGTGACTGTGATACCCCTCCAGTATGATGACTTGACTGTGATACCCTTTCAGTATGATGTGACTGTGATACCCCTCCAGTATGATGACTTGACTGTGATACCCCTCCAGTATGATGACTTGACTGTGATACCCTCCAGTATGATGTGACTGTGATACCCCTCCAGTATGATGACTTGACTGTGATACCCCTCCAGTATGATGACTTGACTGTGATACCCCTCCAGTATGATGACTTGACTGTGATACCCCTCCAGTATGATGACTTGACTGTGATACCCCTCCAGTATGATGTGACTGTGATACCCCTCCAGTATGACGACTTGACTGTGATACCCCTCCAGTATGATGACTTGACTGTGATACCCTTTCAGTATGATGTGACTGTGATACCCCTCCAGTATGATGTGACTGTGATACCCTTCCAGTATGATGACTTGACTGTGATACCCTCCAAATCAAATCAAATCAAATTTATTTATATAGCCCTTCGTACATCAGCTGATATCTCAAAGTGCTGTACAGAAACCCAGCCTAAAACCCCAAACAGCAAGCAATACAGGTGTAGAAGCACGGTGGCTAGGAAAAACTCCCTAGAAAGGCCAAAACCTAGGAAGAAACCTAGAGAGGAACCAGGCTATGTGGGGTGGCCAGTCCTCTTCTGGCTGTGCCGGGTGGAGATTATAACAGAACATGGCCAAGATGTTCAAATGTTCACAAATGACCAGCATGGTCGAATAATAATAAGGCAGAACAGTTGAAACTGGAGCAGCAGCACAGTCAGGTGGAAGTTGAAACTGGAGCAGCAGCATGGCCAGGTGGACTGGGGACAGCAAGGAGTCATCATGTCAGGTAGTCCTGGGGCATGGTCCTAGGGCTCAGGTCAGTTGAAACTGGAACAGCAGCATGGCCAGGTGGACTGGGGACAGCAAGGAGTCATCATGTCAGGTAGTCCTGGGCATGGTCCTAGG
>NC_088406.1:37104582-37124582 GCF_034236695.1 Oncorhynchus nerka
AGGGGAGGAGAGGGAGAGGAGAGGGATGGAGAGGGAGAGGAGAGGGATGAGAGGGATGGCGAGAGGGATGGAGAGGGATGGCGAGGGGAGGAGAGGGAGAAGAGAGGGATGGAGAGTGGAGGAGAGGAATGGAGGGGAGAGGAGAGGGGAGGAGAGGGATGGAGAGGGAGAGGAGAGGGATGGAGAGGAATGGAGAGGGATGTAGAGGAATGGAGGGGAGAGGGATGGAAAGGGAGAGGAGAGGGATGGAGAGGGAGAGGAGAGGGAGAGGAGAGGGATGGAGAGGGAGAGGAGAGGGATGGAGAGGGGAGGAGAAGGATAGAGAGGGAGAGGAGAGGGATGGAGAGGGATGGAGAGGGAGAGGAGAGGAATGGAGGGGGAGAGGAGAGGAGAGGAATGGAGGGGAGATGGAGAGGGGAGGGAGAGGGGAGGGAGGGAGAGAGAGAGAGATGAAGAAGGGGGAGGCAGGGAGGGAGGGAGGGAGGGAGGGACAAACAGGGGAGGGAGAGGGTAGGGAGGGATGGAGGGCGAGCAGAGGGTGGAGAGAGATAGAGAGAAACCTGATTGAGAAGAGGAGAAGAAAGGGAATAATGTCACATACCCTGATATTACAGGATTTGATTAAAATACAATACCATTACCATGGCAATCGCTGCCCACCGTGCTATTGATCTAGCAGGGCAATCGGGACCCAACTTGTGGTTTCACAATCAATGCTAACAAGGATGTTATAGAGCCATGCAGCTCTTCTAAATTGATTTACTGATTGTACTTTTTTGTGTGTGTGGCTGTGTGTGGGTGTTGTGTGTGTCTTTATGTGTGTGTGTGTGTGTGTGTGTGTGTGTGTCCTTGTCTGGGTATATCTAGGTACAGGACAGTGCTGGGTGAGACAGTGCACACCGATGCCCTTTTCTCCAGCTGTTCCATGCGTGGCCTGGAGGAGGTGTTGTTCTGCCAGCAGCCAGGCCCTAAAGGAGCCCCGGCCCTAGCAGGGGGCACCAGCAGCAGCAGTGGTGGAGCCTGGGAGGCCTACTGGGAACGCAATGAACCCCTCCGGGACGTAGACGAAGTCGCCATCCCCGTTCTGAGTGTCTGTGCTCTGGATGACCCTATCAGAGGAGACCCCCAGTCTACTCTACCCCTGGAACTCTTCGAGAGCAACCCCCACTTCTTCCTGCTGCTGACCACCAGGGGGGGACACTGTGGCTTTAACACCCAGGAAGGGAGTGCTTTCTCTGGGGGAGGGACCTTTGGAGGGACACCTGGGACTAGCTGGAGCCACCGGGCCCTGCTGGAGTTCTTTAGAGCCACCACGGACTTCATTGCTGCAGAGGAGAGGGCTAAGCAGGCTGCCAGACGAAGGGGCCTGGGGGGTAGCAGCCAGGGCAAAGTCTTCAGACATCGTAGTGTCAGTAGCTGTAGGAGAATGCCTGCATGCTCACATAATATACACACTATCTACAACTGGCAGAGGTCTTATACACGATGAGCTGGGGTGATGATATTGGATATTATGGATCATAAGGGATTTATATTATGGATGATAAAGGATTTATATTATGAATGATAAAGGATTTATATTATGAATGATAAGGTATTTATATTATGGATGATAAGGGATTTATATTATGGATGATTTGATATTATGATAAGATGATATTATGGATGATAAGGATTTATGTTATGGGTGATAGGGGGTGATTTATATTATGGATGATAAGGTATTGATATTATGGATGATATATTATGGGATTGATATTTTATATTATGGATGATAAGGGATTTATATTATGGATGATATGTTATATTATGGGTGATATATTATGGGGATTTATATTATGGGTGATAGGGATTTATATTATGAATGATAAGGTATTGATTGATATTTATATTATGGATGATAATATTATGAATGATAAGGTATTGATATTATGGGTGATAGGGGATTTATATTATGGATGATACGGGATTTATATTATGAATGATAAGGGATTGATATTATGGATGATAAAGGATTTATATTATGGATGATAGGGGATTTATATTATGAATGATGATATATTATGGATGATTTATATTATGGATGATAGGGTATTTATATTATGGATGATATAAGGTAGGATGATTTATATTATGGATGATAAAGGATTTATATTATGGATGATAAGGGATGATTTTATATTATGAATGATTATGGATGATTTATATTATGGATGATACGGGATTTATATTATGGATTTATATTATGAATGATAAGGTATTGATATTATGGGTGATAAGGGATTTATATTATGGATGATACGGGATTTATATTATGGATGATAGGGGATTTATATTATGAATGATAAGGTATTGATATTATGGATGATAAGGGATTGTATCTGCAGCACAAGAAAGCTTTGCATTTAACGGCTGAACATTAATCTGTGTGCAGCAGTCACCTGGGTAATTGACGGAACATGGTTTCATTGACACACACGCGCGCAGACAGGCAGGCAGGCAGGCACACACACACAAACACACTCAGAATTTAAGGATGAACACTCCAAAACACACTACGTGTAACCAGAAAAGCCTGTGTGTGGGTGTGGGTGTGCGTGTGTGTGGGTGTGTGTGGGTGTGCGTGTGCGTGTGTGTGGGTGTGGGTGTGCGTGTGCCTCTGCCCAATGACTGTCCAAAAATGCCCGTCTGGACACTGGACTGCCAGTATTTCTCTGATGAGACCATCAGATTCATGGGGAAACTATGTGTAATGATATGGTGATGTTTTGCTGAACTGGGTGGAACCAGTTGGGTTTGTGGCTTTTCACACATGTTGTAATTCAAACTCTGTCTGGGGTACATTGAATGTAGCTGCAATCTGCAACTTTCAATTGGCGCTGTTCGTGACATGATGATTTTCCTGTAGTTTTCTAAACAATGTTAAACGTATGTTAAATGTGTTAAATGATCTGAATCATTGTGAAGGAACGATGTGATAAAAGAATAAGAGGGACTGTATCATGGAAGGATTTCATGTTGGTCACATACTGTTATCTTCTGTCCAGACATAATTACAGTAATGTTGTGTAACATTGTATCAATTTAACAGTCTTCAGTTACTGTATGTGGAACTTTACGTACAATACTGTATGTGTCATACTTAGAACTTTGTGACTATGTACAGTAGAGTTCTGTTTCTCTGAGGATTCATCAAACACATGGAGAGTTTTCCATTTAGACGTCTCCTAAAATAGCTCTATGCCCAGAGCGATACCACTGTCTGTGTGTGTGTGTGTGTGTGTGTCTGTCTATCTGTCTGCCTGTATGTTTGTGGTGTGTATTCGTGTGTGTGTGTATGTGTCTGTATGTGTGTGGTGTGTATTTGTGTGTGCATACGTGTGTGTGTCTGTGTGTGACCGTGTGATCTGATTAGATATCTCTCCACGGTGTGTCCCTACAGATCCTCATCCACACAGACAGCTGCTACTGCTGGACCACAGAGCCAACTCTACAGTTAGCATCAAGCCCTGACCCTTTACAAAACACACTACCCATCCTTGGTGCCACGACTCCAGGCCCTGACCCTTTACAAAACACACTACCCATCCTTGGTGCCACGTCTCCAGGCCCTGACCCTTTACAAAACACACTACCCATCCTTGGTGCCACGACTCCAGGCCCTGACCCTTTACAAAACACACTACCCATCCTTGGTGCCACGACTCCAGGCCCTGACCCTTTACAAAACACACTACCCATCCTTGGTGCCACGACTCCAGGCCCTGACCCTTTACAAAACACACTACCCATCCTTGGTGCCACGACTCCAGGCCCTGACCCTTTACAAAACACACTACCCATCCTTGGTGCCACGACTCCAGGCCCTGACCCTTTACAAAACACACTACCCATCCTTGGTGCCACGACTCTAGGCCCTGACCCTTTACAAAACACACTACCCATCCTTGGTGCCACGACTCTAGGCCCTGACCCTTTACAAAACACACTACCCATCCTTGGTGCCACGACTCCAGGCCCTGACCCTTTACAAAACACACTACCCATCCTTGGTGCCACGACTCCAGGCCCTGACCCTTTACAAAACACACTACCCATCCTTGGTGCCACGACTCCAGGATTACTAAAGCCGTGTCTGTAATCCTACCTTATTGTACCAGGGCCATAGGTGTAGTCTACGATCGCTCCACTTTTGCAAACCTCTGCATCACAGTATGCAAACAGGCCTTATGGTTTTAATGTATCAATTTACACCTACATTGTAATGACACTGTAACTACCATGTAAATACAGCTATTACATATGATCCCAGGGCCCAGACAACTTCAGCACGGAACATAGCCACTGTTATTTGTTACAACAGTCTTTCTGGTTCTACAAATGACAATGAGCCGAAGCAGCCTGCCTAGAAGGCTCATTCTTTTGTTGTTCATTTTCATTTAGTGAAATGTGAACTAGAGCAGACAGACATAGGGGCGACAGAAACAATAACCACCAGGCCTCTCAGTCTCTTGGCCCAATGAAGTTGTTAACATTGAATTGGCCTTTAACACGTTGCTTATTGAATTCCAGCCCCAATGTCCGCGTCTGTCCAATTGAATTTGCATTGATTGATATTGCATTAGCGTTCATAGCTTCTAATGACCGTGTCCCTTGATATGATCAAGATATATTCATAGGTCAGTGAGAGAACCTGTAGAATACAGAGGATATTATAATGGATTTGTTTGATGACTAAGAGGAGGCTAGTGCTGTGTTGACACACTGTAATATTTCACTAAGGTGAGGAGCGCCATCTTTTGGCTATTGGGTGCAAGTGACATTCCACATGTTTTGAAAAACCAAATACTCTGGAGAATATATCTATAGTTTTTTTTACCTTTATTTAACTAGAAAATTCAGTTAACAACAAATGCTAATTTGACGGCCTACCCCAGCCAAACTCTAACTGGGCGATGCTGGGCCAATTGTGTGCCGCCCTATGGGACTCCAAATCAGGCTGGAATCAAACCAGGGTCTGGAGTGACGCCTCTAGCACTGAGATGCAGTGCCTTAGACCGCTGCGCCACTCGGGAGACCATAAAAAGGCTAGATAGCCACTAATACAGCTTTGAATATAAGCTATGTTGTGATTCATGGATACATAGAGCACCACAGCTTCACATGAATCTATCTTGATTTTCACATGATACCGTTTTAAGCAATGTTACAAAATGCTGCCAGTCACTTTTTACACATTTTATAATGCACTCAATGAAAAAAATACATTATTGGAATAATTCAAGGACTAACTGATATAATTCAAAAACCGAGTCTGAATAACAAACATAAAACAACAGCAACATTAATACAGTATACATTTCTCTCTCTGTGTCTGTCTCTCACTCTCTCTGTCTCTCTCTCTGTCTGTCTCTCACTCTCTGTCTCTCTCTCTGTCTGTCTCTCACTCTCTGTCTCTCTATCTGTCTGTCTCTCTCTCTGTCTCTCACTCTCTCTCTCTCTCTCTCTGTCTCTCTCTCTCTCTGTCTCTCTCTCTGTCTGTCTCTCTCTCTCTGTCTCTCTCTCTCTCTCTCTCTCTCTGTCTCTGTCTCTCTCTCTCTCTCACTCTCTGTGTCTCTGTCTTTCTGTCTCTCTCTCTTTCTGTCTCTCTCTCTGTCTGTCTCTCACTCTCTCTGTCTCTCTCTCTCTCTCACTCTCTGTGTCTCTGTCTTTCTGTCTCTCTCTCTTTCTGTCTCTCTCTCTTTCTGTCTCTCTCTCTGTCTGTCTCTCACTCTCTCTGTCTCTCTCTCTCTCTCTCTCTCACTCTCTGTGTCTCTGTCTTTCTGTCTCTCTCTCTTTCTGTCTCTCTCTCTTTCTGTCTCTCTGTCTCCCCCTCACTCTCCTTGAGAGACTGCCTAACAGACACAATGACGCAGCTATATCTCTGCTGCATTTGGCTGGGAAACTGGAGCACAGCACATTGAGGCCAGATATAGCCCTGGTTTAAAAAGATATCTGCACAGTCACAAGAAAATCTAATCAGGGAAGTGATACATTTATTTTGTGACAGAAATGCACATAATTATGTATATTAAATCAAATCAATAAAGTCATGAGTGCATATACTGTACTGTACTTATTATTAATCCAATATACAATATGTATGCAGAGGGGACATTGTGGACTTGTAGTTATATCCAGTATTCAGCCTATGTCCACGCTCAAGTCAGATTAATAATGTGTATAATGTGTGCTATTTCACATGGACCAGTGAATTTGACACCAATCACTTTGGGTCACTCTCTTACTGTTCTCATTTGCAGTGATGAAGAACAGCTTGGCCTATCCGAAGTAGCTTGGATTCCGAGTCTCTTCTCTAATCCAATATGTTGCCCTTACATGCCAATAAATGCAGCTGCATAAACTTCTAAGAGTCTATGACTGCCAGCTTTGGCAGTGCTCTCTGAAAAACATCAATAAACACAAAAATCTCACAAAAGTCAGATCGTCAGTAAAAACATCTGCTCATCTGGAGCTTTTTCAATCCTGTTGCACCTCTCTCCTACTCCTCTTCTCTCTTCCTCTTCTCCTCCACCCTCACCCCTCACTCCTCCTCTCTCCTACTCCTCTTCTCTCTTCCTCTTCTCCTCCACCCTCACCCCTCACTCCTCCTCTCTCCTACTCCTCTTCTCTCTTCCTCTTCTCCTCCACCCTCACCCCTCACTCCTCCTCTCTCCTACTCCTCTTCTCTCTTCCTCTTCTCCATCCTCACTCCTCCTCTCTCCTACTCCTCTTCTCTCTTCCTCATCTCCTCCCCCTCACTCCCCCCTCTCTCCCATCCTCTCCTCACCCTCAGTGGTGATGGTGATGTGTGAGTTGGTGATGGTGATGTGTGAGTTGGTGATGGTGATGTGTGAGTTGGTGATGGTGATGTGTGAGTTGGTGATGGTGATGTGTGAGTTGGTGATGGTGATGTGTGAGTTGGTGATGGTGATGTATTTCTGGTAGCCTACTAGCCGTCAGCACATTCCTCTGCAGACACATGACATAGGCATATTGGGTGTGGTGTGGGGAAGACTTAAAGAAGGGCTCACTATTATTCTTTATAGCCAGATAGCACATTAAATCCTGGATGTATAGGCTCCATGGTTCATACTGGGTTTGATGGTATTTGCTAGGAAAATACACCACTGTTCTCTATAGCTAGCTAGCTAGCTGGCTTGTACATCAAACCCTGTAGGTCTATCGTAAATGGCTCGGTTCTGTGTGGTTCATGATGGGTGTGGTGATATCTGCTTGGAAAGGCTTTGCGATTCTCTATAGCTAGCTAGCACATCAGATCCTTTGTGGTAGCCCTTCACACTCGTATATGGGTTGAAAATTGCAGATTTGGACACTGATAAGTGCCTAAATTAGAACGCAGTGGCTGTACATGATGATATAACATGATGTACTGTACATGACGTCAGAGCTCAGTGTCTCTGCTTCACTGCACTGTATGTTTTTTTTTAAAGTCTCTGGGTTTTGACTGACAGACGTTTCTGAACTGCCCCGTGTGACGTTAATGAGACGTTAATAACAAACACCGCTTTGATGTCATACAAGCAAGCCGAACACAAATGTGCACTTCACATTTCCATATCATACAACTCATGTCATATACAGTGTCAAAGTTTATGATCACTATGTTGGATGTACAGTTAGACATGGTGTTATATCCTGGGTTGTCCTGAACAGAATGAGCCTGTATTTGTTGTATTTGGAAGAAAATATTCCACAGACCACACATCTGAATACACTCATACCATTCGCACCTGAATTACGAATCTGCTTCTCTGAATTGCCTTGTGAAAGTCTAACACTGTAAGACCATATCTTATAACTTAGCTAGTCATGTCGGCAATAGAACAAGCTTTCTAATTATGCCACCTGACCCAGATTGCAATTTATAATGGACCGTTTTTGGATTGTGCAAACAACAACAGTAATTGTGTGATGGTGGGGATGCAGGGCTGTGTTCCAAACAAATAGCTACAAGTGTTCTGCTCTAATTCCTCAACGGCACAGCTAGGAGAGCTTAAAAAACGTATTTAGGTCATAAAAATGCATTGAAGTTACTTAGGAATTGTGCACACTCCAAACATTATACTGTCTAATGTTTGGATTGTGCACAATTGGAGAGGTGTGTGACCACTTGGAGACCCCAGTTTGACCTCTCACTCAAACACTTGTTATTTTTTTTGCCTTATGTTGAATCTACCCCAAATGTTCCATTAATATTCTTATCATGTCGCTGAATGTATCCAAGTTATCAACAAATGCATGGAAAAGCACTGTAAATGTAAAATGCACCTAAAAATCAACAGTGTAATGTTTGGATTCAGTCTTGTGTCAGGTGAACTGTTGTGTCCTCACCTTTAGTCTAATCATTTCCACATCATCTCCAAACTGTTCCCTTTCAATTGCTACCATGGTTACGCATATGCTTTCCATAATTATTCTGTAAGAAACCTTTCAATTTAGCCCTAGCCATATAGGCCAATTCTCACAAGTGTAAAGGGTTAAAGGCCTATGGCTAAGGTGCATATTGGGTGTGGTGTGAGGATATCTGCAAGGAAAAGCGTTGTTATTCTCTACGCTAGCTCCTACATGAATTCCTGTTTGTAGGCTCTGTGGATCCGTGGTTGTCCTTGTAGTATCATGTGTTTCCTGTGTAACTAAGGTTCAGGATTAAGGACTTGTGTGTTAACGCCTGTGCCTGAAGCTAAGGGAGGGTAGCCAGACACGACAGGAGAGAACTAATGCTATGTGACAGCTAGGTACCCAGCTTGCACATAACGGTGTTTCTTAGTGCCAGGGGTGAAAGTCAGCCGGTCCGGTCCGGCATCCCAGCAAAATAAATAGTGGGGGTACGCCGTACTAGTAAAACATGAGACTCTTACAATAATTCAAATAAAATGTCCAGAAAACTGTAGGTTTTTACACCATTATTTATCATGAGCGCATGTCAGCCACTTGAAAATGGCTGTTATATACACTCCAAAATGCTGCGTGGTTTAATGAGAACACTGACTTTTTTTCCAAGGCAGAGAGGGCTGGCTGAGACTGCACCCGGACAGCAGTAGACAATCACCACCTTCCGGAGACACCTGAAACCCCACCTCTTTAAGGAATACCTAGGATAGGATAAAGTAATCCTTCTCACCCCCCCCCCTCCTAAAAGATTTAGATGCACTATTGTAAAGTGGCTGCTCCACTGGATGTCATAAGGTGAATGCACCAATTTGTAAGTCGCTCTGGATAAGAGCGTCTGCTAAATGACTTAAATGTAAATGTAAATGTAGTAGACACATCAATTCAGGCTTCAAGTGTAAGCATAATGACAATTGCCTAATGTCATGTTTTTTCCCATGAATCAAATGGTGTACAGAGCACTGTTTGGCTGCTGGAATTAATTTGTGAGACGATGAACGTGCGCGGTAGCCTACATGAGTCTTTGTTTTGAGGAGAACGCTACCTGCCCGAATACATAGTGCCAACTGTAAGGTTTGGTGGAGGAAGAATAATGGTCTATGGCGGTTGTCATGGTTCGGGCTAGGTCCCTTAGTTAGAAACTTAGAAATCTTAACGCTATTGCATATAATGACATTCTAGACGATTCTGTGCTTCCAACTTTGTGGCAACAGTTTGGGGAAGGCCCTTTCCTGCTTCAGCATGACAATGCCCTCGTGCAAAAAGTGAGGTACATACAGAAATGTTTTTTCGATATCGGTGTGGAAGAACTTGACTGTCCTGCACAGAGCCCTGACACAACCCCATCAAACAACTTTGGGATGAATTGGAATGCTGACTGCAAGCCAAGCCTAATCACCCAACATCAGTGCCCGACCTCACTAAAACTCGTGTAGCTGAATGGAAGCAATTCAAGGCAGGAATGTTCCAACATCTATTGGAAAGCCTTCCCAGAAGAGTGGAGGCTGTTATAGCAGTAAAGGGTTGACCAACACCATATTAATGATTTTGGAATGAGATGTTCGACTAGCAGGTGTCCACATAGTTATTTTCTCTCTCTCTCTCTCTCTCTCTCTCTCTCTCTCTCTCTCCCTCTTTCTCCCTCTCTCTTTTTCTCTCCCCCTCTACCCGCTTTCTCCCTCTCCCTCTCCCTTTACCTCTTTCTCCCTCTCTTTTCTCTGTCTCTCTCTCTTTCTCTCTCTCACACACACACACACACTACCCTCGCCCACTCTCTCTCTCTCCCTCTCCCTTTTCCTCTCTTTCTCTGTCTCTCTTTATCTCGCTTTTTCACTCCACCCCCGCCCCCTGTCTCTCTTATTGTGGAACTCCCTTGCATTCTGTAACCCAGGCAGTGTGATCTGTGAGCACTTGCCTGCTGATTGTGGAGACTTCAGACGTGCATGGGTCGGCCCCTAGGAACACAGGGTTGGGGCCACCTGTTTCCACCAAACGTGTGTTTGGGTGGAAACACCCTCTTCCCAGGAATGCTATGACGAATTGGGCTGTGTCAAGAACACACATGCAGGCAGGCATGCACGCACACGCTTTCTCACACGAGCACACACACATACACACACACACCCTCAAACACACATGCCCTGGCCTCAAAGACGTCAGAAGGATAGTGTCTGTGCTGTACGGATTGTGCCTTGTTCTAGTCGGCCTGTTTGTTTGGGCGTTTCACGGTGTTGCATAAGAGAAAAGCAGCACATGATCTGCTAGTTTCTCAATTGATCTCCACACACAGACACAAACATTATTTTACAAACACGCCTCATATAATCTCTCTCTCTCTTTCTCTCTCACAGACAAAACAAATCCCATTTTCCCTAACTCTTAACCAAACCCTAACCTTAACCCTAACCCCTAATCCTAAACCCTAACCCCTAATCTTAAACTGAACCTATAAAATACATTTCCTTGTGGGGACAGGCACGTTTTGAGGACTAGATAGTAAAAC
The DNA here is from genome assembly GCF_034236695.1 of Oncorhynchus nerka. NCBI lineage: Eukaryota > Metazoa > Chordata > Actinopteri > Salmoniformes > Salmonidae > Oncorhynchus > Oncorhynchus nerka. Next base: position 37,115,537 of record NC_088406.1, read on the forward strand.
CAAAACCGCACACACACACACACACACACACACACACACACACACACACACACACACACACACACACACACACACACACACACACACACACTCAAATGCACCCAACCCCAGACAGTTTTGCCAAGTCAGGCTGTCATACTGTATCAGTGGGATCCTCATTCTCCTCCAGAGGATAGTGCAGTGCCCTTGGCGCCTTGCAGCCCTGCCTCCACGCCTGTCTCCTTGTCTCCCTGCCTCGCCGCCTGTCTCCCTGCCTCCCCGCCTGCCACCCTGCCTGTCTCCCTGCCTCCACGCCTGTCTCCTTGTCTCCCTGCACCCCCGCCTGTCTCCCTGTCTCCCTGCCTCCCCGCCTGCCTCCCTGCCTGCCTCCCCGCCTGTCTCCTTGTCTCCCTGCTTGTCCTAAACTGTCCTGAGCTGTCCTGGATCTGTGTTCAGTCTCAGTTGGAAGCTGGAGGGGGAGGGGAGGGGGGGGGGGGGGGCAGAGAGAGAGGGGGAGATAGACAGAAACAGAGAAAATGAAAAGGCGGGGGGAGCAATATAGAGAAGATGGGAGAGGAAGAGAGGATGAGAGAGAAAGAAGGAGAGAAAGATACATATAAATATGCCTTGAATCCAGACAGACATCTGCCTTTCTCTTTGTCCCTGTGCAACCTCCACAGGCCTTCACATTTCCGCTCATCTTCCCCAAAATAATGCAGAGGGCAGGGCAGAACAGTCTGGATTGGGTGCACAAGGGGGAGGTATGTGAGTCGCTGTGTATGTGTGTGTATGTGTGTGTCTCTTATCTCCCCAACCTAGGATACGTTCTGTCTCATCAACATCCAATTTCCCCCCTCTTCCCAGTCCCCTCCTGCGTGCCATACTCCTCTCCTTCTCTCCCCCTCTTTCTCATTCCTTCTCTCCCTCCTGTCTGCTTCTTCCCTCCAGCCTGTTGATGCCAGATGTGGGCATCAGGGGGAGATTGATAAAGAGACCAGATAGACCTTCAGACAAGCTGTGCGGCGGCTGAAAAGCGTTGAGGAGAAGGGCATAGATACAGTAAATGTAACACTAACCATGTAGCATAGAGGGCATATGAAACAAAACATACAAATTCAAGGGTGGATTATAGTGCAGTAGAGGGACTTTTCAAACACACCTGTTGGCTTTAGAAAGGCATTGCGGTGTACCTAGAAATCCATAGAGTGGAATGAGGTCCCAGTGAGACATAGGATGAGGGGTTCCTATCGTCAGTATGTTCCAGGAATGAATGATTGTTTATTTATAGCAGTTGGAAACACAAGATGCTGATGAGTCATACAGTTCCGCTATGCTAGACGCTAGTGGGCGGTTAACTGACGCAGCAACAAGCCCAGCCCCACAGTCTCACAGTTGAACTGTGTCATATACAGTTCCTCTCTATGCTATAAACGCTATCCAACACAGGCCCATGCCCACCGTCTGTATCAGAGGCAAGCAAATGGTCTGAAGATGGGGTTTGGCTCTTGGCAACATTCCATCTTTGAAAAGGTATTGACCAAAATATCTCCTTCAAAATATATATGCTTTGTGTTGTAGTCATGACAGAACCATTCCCTCTCTTTTATTCCCTATCTCCTCTCACCTCTGAACCCGGACAGGACACAAGTCAGGATTCGTCTCACCTCTGAACACAAGTCAGGGTTCCTCTCACCTCTGAACACAAGTCAGGGTTCCTCTCACCTCTGAACACAAGTCAGGGTTCCTCTCAGGTTGAGTCATGATTATTACCCAATGAGTACTTGTCTGGTCTCTGAGGTGGTTAGTTACGTTCCATGTTCGGTATGATCTTGGCTGTGGACTCACTCTTAAAAACAACACTCTTAAAAACAAAAGGGCTGTCTATAAAGTCTGCTGGGTTCATGCTTCAGTTTCCGCAGGACCTTGATTAAAGATGACTTTTCTTCACAATGTATTTCAATGGGGTGCCGCTGAAAGAGCAGAGTGCTTTATGAACGATTTCAGAAACATCTATAGGCTTTATAAAGAGTTCATGAAGGCTTCTTTAAGCCTTTAATGGGGTGGTGCTGCTAAAATAGTACTAGTGGCTCACTAACAGGACACATGCTGGTCCTAATCATTTTATAGTAAATGTAGGTTCGACGGGCCGAGGTGGCATTCTCCCAAGATAGGCTTTACCTCAGGGGACTGTCACTGTACAGGGGAAACCCTGAGCCCTCATTGATGCTGTGACCGTCATGTATTGACTATGAGTAGATGGTTGGTTCATGTTTTTCTAAAAAGAAAAAAAGGTCTACACACAGTATGGTCCCGTGCTTTATTCCCCACACACACAAATGTTTATGGAATACAGCAGTAATGCAAGAAAATCATTTTATTATCTACTGTGAAACTGACATTTGTCTGGGCTGCATTGGCAAGTTTTGAGCCCTGAGAGTTAGTGGACACAGAAAATTGTCTTTATGTTTTGTAAATGTCCTTTCCACAGGACGGGGCAAAACGAAGGCGTATAAACTGAAGGCACAACAAAGTAGAAACACTAGCTACTTGGCTTGGTGACATCATAATCAAGGTCATCTCACATCTCAGTAGTACTGTACAGCTACATAGCTGACTCATTTTTCAATAAAGTTACCCTCCATTCATAATTCAGAGACCCTGAGAGAAGGATAGATTCAATGCTTCTTAGTGGCTTCCTATCATATGCCCTTTCCACTAATGCTAAGTGTGTGTTTGGCAAGGTGGCAGCTAGGGCCCTGCCTGGCTGGTGACACCCTGGCCGGGCTCTTTCCATGAACGTCCCAACAGTTATGCCATGAGCCACTGACAAAACAATCTATATATCCCCTGCCTGCCTTCATGACGTGGCTTGTCACAGTACTGCCCTGAACCACTCTGCTTGAAGCTGCCTGCATATCTCTCTTTATCTCTGTTTCTCTCTCGCTCTCGCTCTCTAGCTCCCTGCTTGCCTGGGGGTTGAGGGTGGTGGTGGCTGGGGGAGGGCATAAGGGGGAGGAATGGGTGAGGGCAGAGGAGGAGGAAGAGAGGAGAGAATGTGGGTCATCATCCACATCCAAAGCTGCATCAGATTTCCCAGTCAGCTGGAATCCCATCTCCAGCCCAAACCGGCACCACGAGGCCTGTTATATAAGTGGTTATTGATCCACCAGAGAGAGTGTACTGCACGGGGAAAAAAACCCACAGGGACTGATGGACGGAGGGAGGGAGGGTGGTTCAGTGATTTGACTGCCTCGGAGGTGTCACAAAGTGTCACCATGACTCAGTGTTCAAAATCTAAAGCAGCCTGCCCTGTGCTTGAGGAGTGCTGTGCTATTGGGTGCATTTAGAAAGCAGCTACGACGGGCTACATCATTGTTGTGGGAAATATATCTACTTTAAGGTTGATCGCTTACTTAAATGAGGGTCAATCAATATTTGCGCTGGTTGCTATAGTAGGCAGATTTTTAAGAGGATAAAATCAATGATTATACTGAATGGTGAACAGTTTACCAGTGAACTTAATGGATTGGAAATACAGGGCTGACTCGCTAGTAATGCTGAGTTGACATTGTGCGACTCTGAGTGCCTGAGAGTAAGCTGTCAGTATAGATAGGGCTTATTCAGGTCAGTGACACGTCTACTCTCAAAGTCTCCAAAGTGGGATGTCATCGTTTTCAGCAACCCTGCAATTCTGTTGCTCCATCCACATCAGTGGCAGTCAATGCAGTTTAAGATTAGGGAGGATGGCCTTATTTCTATTACATCATATTGAATGACTGCCATTCATGTTCCATTCATCCAGTTCAATGTAACATCCATAGGTTTAGGCTGCTACATGACACTCTAATTTGCCCTATACACATCATGAGGTTGCTACAACCTACAAATGAAAGTTTATAACGTAAGTGCACAGTGACACATTCAATACCGCCTTGCACACTTTGTCTAGCTGATCTGGGGTGTAATCAATTAGTCCAAAAAGAGAGTTCCTACTGGGAAAATGCAGGTAGGTCCTCCCTCTTTCGTTCCGTTTGCATCTGTTTAAGAAACAACTTTGCAACAGAATCGGCGGAATGAATACACCCCTGATCACAGTTCACTTTCATAGCAGCCGCATACAGCATCATTACTTTGCTTGTTGTAGAATTCATTTTCCCATCTACGCACTCTCCTCCTCTCACCTTTTCTCTTCGCTTGTGGACTTCAGTGCACAACAAAACAGCTGTCTGTGACCAGCTGCAAAATCCTCTCCAAGCTAATCCATCGTACCATAACCGTATACCGCTACACAGCCTACATCGTTATCACCATATTCAAGTTATAGCTAGTCAACAAACTAGAACTAACGTGTTAGTAAACCCATAATCCAATCCATGTGTACAACCACGCTGTACAGTGTACAGCAAGCAGTTTAGCATTTACATTGGTGGGCAGTTTAGCATTTACATTGGCGGACAGTTTAGCATTTACATTGGTGGGCAGTTTAGCATTTACATTGGCGGACAGTTTAGCATTTACATTGGTGGGCAGTTTAGCATTTACATTGGTGGGCAGTTTAGCATTTACATTGGCGGGCAGTTTAGCATTTACATTGGTGGGCAGTTTAGCATTTACATTGGTGGGCAGTTTAGCATTTACATTGGTGGGCAGTTTAGCATTTACATTGGTGGGCAGTTTAGCATTTACATTGGTGGGCAGTTTAGCATTTACATTGGTGGGCAGTTTAGCATTTACATTGGCGGGCAGTTTAGCATTTACATTGGTGGGCAGTTTAGCATTTACATTGGCGGGCAGTTTAGCATTTACATTGGTGGGCAGTTTAGCATTTACATTGGCGGGCAGTTTAGCATTTACATTGGCGGGCACCCGTGGCAATACATTAAAAAAAACGAAAGTTTTCCTTGACTTGGAAGAGTTGCAGTGTTGGATAGATAGCCTTAGCCAGCTAGCTAACATAAATTGCATTCCTCTCTGTTTGAGTCAAGTTCTTGAGTAGGCTAAATGAGCTGCATTAGCTAAGTAAGTGAATGGTTAACTAAGACTAGTAAGAAGAAAATAGAAATAAATGTAGCTAGCTCTCTCTTGCTCCACTGTTTGTTCAACACAGTTCAACTATTGTCTCTCTCTCTTTGAGTAAACTACTCACCACACTTTATGCACTGCAGTCAGCTAGCTATATGTTGCTTCTGTTTTCAGTACTAGATTCATTTTATGATCCTTTGATTCGATGACAACATGTCAGTTCACACTGCAAGAGCTCTGATAGGTTGGAGGACATACTCCGGATGTCATAATTACTGTGTAAGGCTATGGAAGGGGGTGAGAATCAAGACCCATCTATGTTTTATATTTAAGTCAATGTACCCAGAGGAGGATGGAAAATATTTGTCCTCCGGCTACACAATGCTGCTAACCTAGAGGGTGCTTTTGAGGCTACTATAGACTTTCATTGCAAAATAGTGTATTTTAATCAGTGGATTGATGGCTTGTTGGTTCAAGCCACAAGCAGACAAATAAGGGTATTTTGAAATGCAGAGACAGAGAGAGAGAGAGAGAGGGAGAGAGAGAACGGATCAGATCAGAGTGTCCAAGGATAGTGTGTACCCTTTACATGTACAAGGCTAATCATATCTGTAAGTAGGCCTTGGCCTTGCCTCTGTGTGGCAACGCAGATAAATACTCTAAAACTTTTCTCTGACTGGCAGGCGTAGCATTCACACTGCACAGGGTCAGAGTCCCCTGTCTCTATGCAGAGTGTTGAGGGGTGAAATGTGAAGTAGGGCAGATGTGGTAATACAAGGTAATAGTACATCTATGACCGGCGGACATTGTACTGGGGACACAGCAGGGTAAAAGAGTCCAATGGTTTCTCACTTATTCCTAGATTCCTGGAGATTAGGCTTAAGTGGTTAAAGTTTCTCTAGGAAATATTTTCAGTGTTACTGGAGTGGGTCTTTAAATGCTCCAAATGGTGTCCAAATGTGGGCTACAGAGAAAGCTTCAATCTGTGTCAGGCTCAGCAGTGCAGAGGAAGGCATTGATGAATGCCCTAGCTATAAATAATTGAAGTTACTGTTTTACCAATATGGAACTGACTCCATTCAATGTCTTCTCTCGAGATAGAAGTTCCATTTCAACAGTAAATGGACTGCTTATCCTCTTATCCTCTGTAGTTACACTACATGTATATGAACAGGTGTAGTTGACATCATCATACCTTTGATGTGCCGCTTATAAAACCACCGACCAGACAGAAAGAGAGCAAAAAGAACGAATGAACGAAAGAGGGATCACAGATAATATAGATTGAAGATTGATACGGAAATGACTGATGGCTCCTCCAGGAAAAGTGGTGAAGATGAGATCTCTTAAAGTGGCAGGAACCGAAGTTCAAGTTATACTGTAATACAACTTATGTCAACAGTTAACCTCGAAGCAGAGGACTGTGTGACAGAGCAAAGCTAGTAGGCTACAGTTCATGTAGAATGCACAGGGTCCACAGATTTCAATGAACTGGAACCCTACCTAGTACTGGTACCTATTAGGGATATTTATAGTTACGTCATTAAAACAATGGGCTACATCAAGTAATGCAAATGGTTATTCACCCTAACCCTCCAAGCATGAATGTGAGACAAGACGGCCTACATTTTTTAGAGCTCATTTGCTCATAGCACTAAAATATCCTTGTCTGACATGTTTTGCAGCAGTGTGATTAGTTGACAGAAAAACACCCTTTGCTCTCCTTTACCCTTCAGGCAAGGATAAGTCAAGCAAGACCAAATGATTGTGCATGCGTGTGTGTGTGTGCGAGTGTGCGTGTGCATGTGTATGTAATGTCTCTGTGTGTGTGTGTGTGTGTGTGTGTGTGTGTGTGTGTGTGTGCGTGCGTGTGTGCGTGCGTGCGTGCGTGCGTGCGTGCGTGCGTGCGTGCGTGCGCGTGCGTGCGTGTGTGTGTGTGCGTGCGTGCATGTGCATGTGCGTGTGTATGCGTGTGTGTGTGTGTGTGTGTGCGTGTGTGTGCGTGCGTGCGTGTGTGTGTGTGTGTATGAGGAGTGCAGTCATTTATCCAGATCCACTGACACGTTTCACACGTACGGAACAGTACATGGAAGTAGCGTATCTAAAAAAAAAAACATGATTGTCAAAACATGAGTCACATCAGTTAAAGAACATTCGAGAAAAATTTTGGAATCTAGAGGGGAATTTCCCCGCAGTAATGTTCAATTGCTTTGCAGCTATACTATAGTTCATTATACTGTACTACTGGTATTTATATTCTTACAATTCTTTATGTATTCTTAGAATCCTGAGAATCCAAGTTGTTTATCTTTAAGAGGCTCTCTGGCATGTCTTAGCGATGATTCACGACCCAAGAGATCTCGTCAGCAGCACACGCCGTACGGTTGGGCTGGCTACAGTATATATATACCCTGTGCCTTGCCACTGTGGCGTGCTGTGCTGACTGTTGCAGCCCTGTCCTGACCTGACCAGAACAATGCCCTGGACACCACTTGTACAGTATACCCCATGGAACTTTCCACTGTTGACTACACCTCACACCATCTAACAGTACAGCTGGGGAGAGGGATCAGAGGGAGGAATCCGTACTATGCAAGTGTGTGTGTGTGTGTGTGTGTGTGTGTGTGTGTGTGTGTGTGTGTGTGTGTGTGTGTGTGTGTGTGTGTGTGTGTGTGTGTGTGTGTGTGTGTGTGTGTGTGTGTGTGTGTGTGTGTGTGTGTGTGTGTGTGTGTGTGTGTGTGTGTGTGTGTGTGTGTGTGTGTGTGTGTGTGTGTGTGTGTGTGTGTGTGCGCGCGTGTGTGTGTGTGTGTGTGTGTGTGTGTTTTGTCAGTGGTGGCTGCTGATTGGCTGAATACCTGGTGCGCGAGGTTGTTGGAGTTGTCAGCAAAGCATTATGACAGAAATATGGTGGCAAGTTTTCAAACTAAGGGTAATTTTCTTTGAAGATACAGTATATAAAGCAATCTGTGCATTTGAACAACTGAATAAATACACCTATTTCACTTTTGCATGTCAAAACCTGAATGACCACTGCTGCACATGCTGCAACTGTTTTGAACATATTCAATTATACTATTGAGAATGAGCAGCCAGCTCAAGAACGAATGAGTGCACCAGGGAGAACACAAGAAGCATGCAGATGCAATAGGCGTAACCACATTCTCTAACTGGGGATAGCTAGCTAACAAATGTCACAAAGCATGATGGGCTAGCCAGTTAACTTTCATTTTGAAGTAACTTAATAATTCCGAGTTAGTTGGATATTAGTTTTGAAAGTGTAATGGAGACACAAGGAGTCAGGAAGCAAATGCAGTTGTTGAGTTTAATAATAACGAACATGGAGCGATACAAAACAAGAGGAGCGTCTGGACATGAAAACCAATACTTCCTGATGAGTGAGGGTACAGAAGTGTGAGATAAAGGGGAAGTAATCAAGGTGGTGATGAAATCCAGGTGTGCATGATGATGGGGTGTAGGTGTCCGTAATGATGGTTGCCAAGTGTGAGTAATGATTGGTTGCCAGTACCAGTGGTTAGTGAACCAGAGACCTCTAGCACCGGAGTGGGAGAGCGGGAGTAGACGTGACATAAAGACTTGAAATTGGCACAGGAGTTAATAAGCTAGCAACCTATAGCTAGCTAGCTGCTTATCATAGGTAGATAACTGGTTCATTTGACCCAAATATCTATCAAACTATTTCTCAATTTTGCTCAAAATTACGGTAGCTGGTTCATTCATTTGATCATACTCTGTTTTAGTTCACACAGCATGTCGCCCTGTCACCTACAGCAGAACCTGATGAACAACATGTGGGGGAAAAATAAGCCACCATCATGTTTTTTTTTGTCCTACCAGATCCTCAATGAGAAGGTCCTAGCTAGTGTATCCCTCTTTCCTTCGAATCTTGCTAGATGTAGATGTCTGGTTGATCAGGTCCCAGGCTTCCATGACTGTTATGATTATTTATTTACAAGTGAATTATAATTTGCTTTTTGCTTTAGCGCCATCTGTACCAGATCTAGTCTCACGTGCGGAAGTCAGCCGT
>NC_088406.1:37132082-37219582 GCF_034236695.1 Oncorhynchus nerka
AGTGTTTAAACCCGTTACAATGTAGAACTGTGGTGTTATTTGGATTTTAAGAATTATCTTTGAAAGACAGGGTTCTGAAAAAGGGACATTTCTACGATATAATAATCAGATATTTTTTAATCCGTTTTTTTAATTTTTTACTTTTGGGTTGCTGCATGCTATAATTGACAAGTGAATACTGAGGGAATGGAAAGTTTGAAATGTAGAATTCCACTGTTTTTCCCTTTGAGAAGCAAGTGCTCTCATCCAAAAGTGAAATTTCTGTGATTTCAGCAAGCCATTAATTAAGGTTTCCCTTTACAAGATGGGCAATGGCCTGCTTGGTAATGGAGCCCCACTGCCTCGTACTACTCTCACAACCTCAGGAGCGTATGTTGAAAAACACTGTATATGCAAAGAGATTTTATTGGGGTGACTGGGTTAATTGGGGTGACTGGGTTTATTGGGGTGACTGGGTTAATTGGGGTGCCTGGGTTTATTGGGGTGACTGGGTTAATTGAGGTGCCTGGGTTTATTGGGGTGACGTTTTCCTGTTTTTCTTCCTGAGTGGAATAGCACAATAAGGAGTAGAAGTACAGATATTGATTACTTATCGGCCTCAGCATAGATGATATAGGTATGAAGACATACAATGACAAACAGGGATGTCTATTTAAAGGTGATGTAAGACAGCTATGGCAAAGGAATGCCTTTCTTTGTTACATAATACAGCAAATGTACTTAGCAGACACCCTTTAGAGGATGCAGCTATTTTACTCACATTGGAGAAACATCTGTGATATATAGACAGAGTGAGTCTATGTCCCAAATGGAACTCTGTTCTCTGTAGAGTGCACAAAAGTAGGCCTAATGCACTATGTAGGGAATAGGGTGCTACAGTATTTGCAACGCACACAGTCATTACTCAGGGGTGGTGTCGACAACAGAGATAATTCTTCCCTTGACACTTTGAGAACATTACCACAGTTTTGTGTTATTACAATGTAATAATCTAATAATTAAATAATGTAATAATGCAATATCAGAACAACATCTCAATCCTCTTCTCTCCTTTCTCATCTCCTCTCCTCCGCTCTCCTTTCTCATCTCCTATCCACCTCTCTCTTCTCCTCCTCTCTCCTTTCTTATCTCCTATTCACCTCTTTCTTCTCCTCCCCTCTCCTTTCTCATCTCCTCTCCACCTCTTTCTTCTCCTCCTCTCCTCCTCCTCTCTCCTTTATCATCTCCTCTCCACCTCTCTTCTCCTCCTCTCTCCTTTCTCATCTCCTCTCCACCTCACTCCTCCTCCTCTCCTCCTCCTCCTCTCTCCTTTCTCATCTCCTCTCCACCCCTCCCTTCTCCTCCTCTCTCCTTTCTCATCCCCTCTCCACCTTTTTCTTCTCCTCCTCCTCCTCTCTCCATTCTCATCTCCTCTCCACCTCTCTCTTCTCCTCCTCTCCTCCTCTCTCCTTTCTCCTCTCCTCTCCTCTTCTCCTGTGCAATTATGTCTAAATGAGAGAAGAGGAAAGGAAACCACCTTATATAGTATACTACTAGAGATGCTGTAACCTCCTTGCAACACACACAGTCCTGAGTCCTGCTCTAGATTTTGAATGAAACCTGTTTTAACTAGAAAAGTTCACAGTACTCAACTACTTCACACAACCCTAACTATTGGTAAAACGCCTCTCCTCTATGCCACTCTTATTGGTAGGCATTTATTGTTCACGCCTCCTTGCCCATAGTCATCCCCCTCAACATTTGTGAGAGCACCTGTCAATCAGGGTGCATAAGCGGTGGGAGTCGTCAGCGTTCTTTGACGTTGGAGTTTGATTGGCCAGCTGTTTCAATTGGCGTCACTGCGCCGCCAGCTGATCGCAGTGAGAAGCCGGTTTGAAGGGAGTTGGGCTAGAAAGAACCAAGACGCGGCGATAGAGCAACTTGCTGTTTGGGGAACCGCTAGGAAACTGGGAAGTGAAACTGGGGCGGTATCTTCGTTTTTACGGATTAAGTTACAATGTATCGCGTCCTAATAGATACAAGAGTGGAAGCTGAATAGTTGTACGTGTATTTTAAACTAGAGCTATAATAGATGCGTTTCGTCCATTACTAGAACTGTCAGATTTGATTGAGAGAGTTAAGGTGTGGCTGTCTTCAAAACGGTTTTTTTCTTCTTCAAGGCTTTCCTCTGAACTAAATGCTTATTATAATAAAGCTTGACATATTTACAGTGAGAAGTAGCCTAGCTGATCGATTTTCAACAATAATGGCGCATTTGAAAAGGGAAGCATTCGATTATACGACCTACAGTGCCACCTCGACAAGGATAATGTGCATTATTCTAAACATTACCGATGGAGTCTATTCTGCTATTATTTGGATGATTATAACAAGTATTTAATAATCGTGTAGGTTAATTCGCTGTATAATGTTTTGAAATGGACGTAGCAACTTTACAGTCTACATATGAAAGGCTAATCAACGGACCTGTGGGGGAGTAGGCCTAGTTGGTGATTATAGAGCTATTCTCGCACGATAATCGATTAAAAAATATATATTTTGATTTTTTTCCCTTTATGATCAATGGCGATACTTATAACTAGTCTACTGCCATTTTGAGTCCCACCGAGGAAATAAGTTAATCTTACCTACAGAAACAAGTAAGTGCGTCAATATTAATTTAAAAACGTTTAAATGTCTTTATGAGTGTGGAATAACCTTAACTGAATATAATAAAGTAATCTAGATAGGTTGCAATTAAGAGATAAAATAGAGCGTCAAATGAACCCGGATGATTGTATGCCTACTGAGAATATTGCCTTAACTGTTACTAATGAAGCAAATTGAATGTTACAAATTATGTAATCAAATAGTTGACTTGCAGTTCCATTTGGACTATATGTAGTCCGCTGGTCTGTAGGCGGTGCAATAATTACCATAATACTTAATTCAATACAGCAGTGAATTGAATATTAGATTTATGAGTTATTTCAAAGGCCATCTCATATAGGCTAAACGTTAAATGGATTGGATTATGGACACTTATATTGCGTACATTCGTGCCCTATATAGTCTACGGGCGTGCCCATCAATTAGCCTACTTGTGAAGAAGAATGGGGCCAAAGGGGCCAGAATAAGATTCGGTCATATTTTTCAAAAATTAAAAAATATGTAAAATATCAAGAACATTCCTGTACTGTAAAAACGTGTTAAAATACCTATTCATAGATCTGATGTTTGACTTATTAACTTTTAGCATTTAGTAGTAGGGTAGACTAAATACATAATGAATTTAACCTTACTCATATCTTTTCATTATTTAGTTACAGTAACTCACTGTAATTTGCTTTAATTTGATTTAAAGGAGAGAATTGCAGAGCGAATTCCTCAAGGCCCCACCCTTTACAGCAAAACATGGATGTGGATCACAATTTCCCCCAGAAGTTTCTTGTTTCCCTTTTTCCTCTCTCTAACTTTACGTTGCCAAGTGTGTAACCATAGGCCCTGCTTTAAGTGGAGAGAACCTGTAACCTTCCATATAAACTGGCTGGCAACCCCCTAAAGATCAAGCCGCAGGATCTTCATTCAAACTCCAATGAGTCTCCCTTCCTTTGATCAAGGTAAGATATGAACAGTCTGACCTCATTATTGAATGAAATAAGTAGTCTATGATAGGCCTTGCTCTTTTAAATTAACTTTTTTCCATTATTAACTTTTTTTTTCTGTGGAATTCTGTGGCAGGGATTATGTAAGTATAGGAACAAGTATTTACAAGCTCTCCAACTCATGCTTATGCAATCACAGTTTGAGGATTTCAACACTCAGAGGAGAGCTGTTAGTTAAAATGTGACAGCTCATCAAAGAAAGCTGCACGCCACTCTAAAGATTTGTCACTATGTCATCTTTTATTCACTCAATAACTGTTAAATGCACCTGGAATTCCTCAAATCCTCAAAGCCTATTAATTTCATTCAACAATGCTCCCTTGCACACATAATATCCCGAGCACTATTCCATTCCACCACCACCAGACAATCCATTTATTCTGAATTGCAGTCAAGACCTCGTTGGATTCATCTTTCCCTGAAGCCTCTTAGGCAAACAGCCTGCGGAATGGAATGGTGAATTCTTATCCATTTCTGTTGGGCAGTGACTCGTCTGTTCTTGGGTGTGACTTTGATGCTTCATCCTTATTCAATGGGGGTGGATGAATTCTTAAGGCCCAGGCTGGTTTACTGGCTGGCTGAAAATAAATTGACCAGGCAGGCTACTTGGATGAGTTGAAAGGGGCAAGAGTCAGGCAGTAGTCTCCTTTTTGGTTTCCCATACACCTTCTAGTTTGATATCTCTGGAGAGTGAAAGACTGTTTTGTCACGAAAGCAAGACCTCAGCCTCCCAAGTTCCTCAGGGCCACTTCCTCCACCCCCCTCCCCATCCCCTCCCCTCCCCAGAGAACGCTTGGACAGCAATTATCAGCTGTTTGGAAATGAATTGTGTAACTTCTAGCCTAGAAAAACTAACAGCCACAGGCCATAGTCGATTGGCTCCATCCAGACTATCTGAATGGCACATTTTAACCCTTAGTCCTTGAACCTTGAACCATTTTTGGATAATTACATGGAAATGATGACAGTGACAGCTAAGTTAACGCCCCATTGTAACCTAAGATGGTTCAATGGTGTAGCTGGAGAACAGTTGAACGTACATGGTTTATGGTACATGACATGTAGCCTACTGTCTCTCTATCTGAGGGACTCTATTGTGCGTCTAATGGACATGATTCTGTATGAATGAATGGTGCACTAAGACCTAGTAGGAGGATCTGAGATGGGTGCCTCCATAGGAACGGTTACAGTGACATCTGATTTAACCTACCTGTGATACCTCAGTTGTAAATCACATGAGATAACATTGATTGGGTGATGACCGAGGGGGTGTGGCTTTATGGATGGAGGGGGTGTATCTCACAATCTAATTTAATTAAAAAGGAATGGACCACAACCCAGATAAGATTCTTATCATTTATTACTAAATCCAATGGATCACATCAAAGTCCTCATAAAAGGGACCTTTTTATTTACAGCTACAGAGACAAACCCTCAAGACTGTAAACAACATAGCATCTTTCCATCTCTGGCTGTATGTTTGTTCTGTGTCCTGATTGGCTAGCCACATCACACTGACCTGGCTGTGTGTTTGTTCTGTGTCCTGATTGTCTAGCCACATCACACTGACCTGTGTGTGTGTGTGTGTGTGTGTGTGTGTGTGTGTGTGTGTGTGTGTGTGTGTGTGTGTGTGTGTGTGTGTGTGTGTGTGTGTGTGTGTGTGTGTGTGTGTGTGTGGTTAGCGAGCGGTGTCTTTATCTCCACATGACTGGATTAGATTAAAACAGATTTCCACAAAGCCGCTCCCCAGAATGACACACAGAACGACAGACAGACAGACCTGCTGGCTGGCCGGATAGGCAGACTGGCAGGCCAAGTGGACGGACGGCTGGACAGACAGACAGACAGACAGACAGACAGACAGACAGACAGACAGACAGACAGACAGACAGACAGACAGACAGACAGACAGACAGACAGACAGACAGACAGACAGACAGACAGACAGACAGACAGACAGACAGACAGACAGACAGATTGTATGGGCGTATATGAACAGAGAGATTGGGAGAGGGAGGATATGATGAAAGAGAAGAATAACTGTAATTCAAGGTCTTTCTTTGCAGTCCTGTGTTCCCTCTGCCCTACTCCCGTCAAATGATTGTAGTCATAGCATTCGTTTGGTAAGTGTGTATGAGACATAACATTCTCGTTAGTCCTAGAAATCATCCACTCCCTCACATGAAAGTTATTCAACCATTCTGATCTATTAATAAAATACTCATTCATTTCAGTTGACAGACATCTTACAGGACACTTAAGGATAACTTACATTAAAAGTACATACATTCAAGTGCAGGTTAAATTGGATTTAACCATTGGATTATTTACATTGATCCTATCCTCTGAAAAAAAAAACAGTTTAATTTCACCAGAAGCCAATATTACTCTAGTTTTGACATTAGCATGCTAATGCAGCTCTTATTGAGTAGCATAGTTGGGCTGTTCTGGATTGCACATTGACAGTTATTGATGGGCTATCAGAGTATTCCCAGTGGGTGAGGAACTGCAGTGGAAATGCGCATTCTGGAATGAGGTTGCACGTTTCAGACAGGGCCACACCCTATGGCTATAGATGTATACACTGCATCACACATCAGAGTGCACACTTTACTTTACACTCTAATTGTAAATTGGTTCTTTCTTGGTTTGTTACAATTAATCCCCATGTAACCAAAAACTATACCTAGGTAATAATTATTTTATAACACTTTTATCGTTTTAGTTTTGACAAAATTCCAAACACTTACGTGAGCGTGGAACCAGATGAGATGAGGATTCACAAGCAATGTTAGTTGCCTTCTTTTGAAATGGCATTATACTGAGAAGTTAGCAACAGACATTGAGTGGGCTGAGTGGGTTCTACTTAGTAGGTGCTGTGGTGGTGTGTATCAGACAGACATGGGCTCTGTGTGTGGGACTGTGTGTAGGAAGGCAGACATTGTCCGTCTGTAATCTCAATCATAACAGACAGACTTTAAAAACCCATACAGCAGATGTTGATTTGAGATCCCAGTACTCCCATATATTCAAGACCAGTTCTCTATGAGCCTCAATTCTATCTTGAAGAGTCCAGCCTATTTGGTGCTTGGGTCAATTCACTTGTGACTCAAGGCTGAGTTCAGACCCCTTATCTCTAAGGGCTGGGACTGGGATTGAGTCTTGTGCTCTTAGCAGCCTTGGGGTCTAGTCCCACTCTCATCAGGGCTTAGGCTGGGACTGGCTCTAGTCCTCATAGTGCCTTGGTCAAGTTTGGACTGACAGTTAACAGTTTACAGCTCAACTAATTTAACTTCCATTGGTTCCATTTCATCTCCATGTTAAACAAGCACTAGGAAATGAACCCTTAAGGCATGTCCAGTACCACCAAGGAATAGCCAGAATGTGTATGTAACAGTAAACTTAGCAGTGCCAATTCAGCATGAACTAATCCCATCCAGATATTGAAAACACTGGGTGTGTCCAAATTGGCATCCTATTCCCTATATAGTGCACTACTTTTGACCAGAGCACCTGGTCAAAAATAGTGCACTATATAGGGAATAGGGTACCATTTCCCCTCTGATGGAAGGAGTACATGGCAGGAGGGATGCTGTGTTATTGTGTAATCTCCTGTTGATTAAATGGACTGCCACAGGTTTTGTTTTTCCCACAGCCCTGTAAGTGACCTAGTTAAAGATCCAGTGCTATAGTGCCTTGCCGAATTTCAGTCTCCCTATACGTAGTTGTACATGGTGAGGAAGGTAGAAAAAAATACACACCAGTGGAAGCTGCTGAGGGGAGGACGGCTCATAATAATGGCTGGAATGGAGTAAATGGAATGGAATCAAACACATAGAAACCATGTGTTTGACACCATTCCACTGATTCCACTCCAGCCATTACCAGGAGCCCGTCCTCCCCAAGTAAGGTGCCACCAACGTCCTGTAATGCATACATACATACAGGTAGACATACATTGGCCAACCTACTGTATGCATACACACAAGGTGGAAAAGTGAAAAGCGAGAGGTAGAATGAAAGCTAGAGAGCAAGAGAGGGGGACAGACAGTGAGCGAGATAGAGGTAGAGGAACAGGGTGGGTCTGGAAGAGGTGGGGCCTGAGCGTGTGTGCTGTCTGTGTGTGTGCTCTGTTTTCAGACAGCGTGGACGTAAGGGGCCTCAGCAGACTGAATGGAATTTATACCATATGTACCAGGCATCCCAGGAATGCACCCCAGGCCCAAAGAGCTGACCAACGGAAAGAGAGGAGGGAGGGAGGGAGACAGAGAGAGAAAGAGAGAGAGAGACAGAGAGAGAAGGGGAGAGTTTGATGGAGAGAGTGGGAGAGTTTGAGAGAGAGAGAGAGATCCATTCTGCAGGAACAAACCTGTTGAGCGCAAGTCCTCCTGTTAGGGGAAAGTTCTGCATATTTTGCAAAATGGCTGCTTGCTGTGGACACATCTGTTTAACGTGGCTGTATCTCTGGACCCTATAAAGGAATAGGGTGTCATTTTGGACAGAATTTATATGCAACGATAAAGATGAATACACAGATTTTGCCCGACTAGTTATTGAAACGAGTTCTGCAATAACTATGTAATTACTATGTAGTTACACCAAGGCAACCCCAAAAATATTAACAATTATATTTAACTAAAATTATTTAAATAGTTTCTTTCCCTCATCAATCTACACACAATACCCCATAATGACAAAGTAAAAACAGGTTTTTAGAGATGTTTGCAAATGTATTAAAAATTAAAAACTGAAATATTACATTTACATTAGTACTCAGACCCTTTACTCAGTACTTTGTTGAATCATCTTTGGCAGCGATTACAGCCTTGAGTCTTCTTGGGTATGACACTACAAGTTTGGAACACTTGTATTTGGGGTGTTTCTCCCATTCTTCTCTGCAGATCCTCTCAAGCTCTGTCAGGTTCGACTTGGAGCATCGCTGCATAAATATTTTGTAGGTCTATCCAGAGATGTTTGAAATTCGTTCCGGGCTCTGGCTTGGCCATTCAGAGACCTGTTCCGAAGCCACTCCTGCATTGTCTTGGCTGTGTGCTTAGGGTCGTTGTCCTGTTGGAAGGTGAACCTTCACCCCCAGTCTGAGGTCCAGACCGCTCTGGATCAGGTTTTTATCAAGGATCTCTCTATACTGTCACCACCATGCTTCACCGTAGGCATGGTGCCAGGTTTCCTCCAGACGTAATGCTTTTTTCCAGAGTTCAGTCTTGGTTCCGTCAGACCAGAGAATCTTGTTTCTCATGGTCTGAGAGTCCTTTAGGTGCCATTTGGCAAACTCCAAACTGGTTGTCATGTGCCTTTTACTGAGGAGTGGCTTCTATCTGGCCACTCTACCATAAAGGCCTGATTGGTGGAGTGCTGCAGAGATTCTTGTCCTTCTAGAAGGTTCTCCCATCTCCACAGAGGACCTCTGGAGCTCTATTAGAGTGACCATCGGGTTCTTGGTCACCCCCCTGACCAAAGGCCCTTCTCCCCCGATTGTTCAGTTTGGCCAGGCTGACAGCTCTGGGAAGAGTCTCTTGGTGGTTCCAAACTTCTTCAATTCAAGAATGATGGAGGCCACTGTGTTCTTGGGGACCTTCAATGCTGGAGAAATGTTTTGGTACCCTTCCCCAGATCTGTGCCTCAACACAATCCTGTCTCTGAGCTCTGCGGACAAATCCTTTGACCTCATAGCTTGGTTTATGCTCTGACATGCACTGTCAACTGTGGGACTTTATATAGACAAGTGTGTGCCTTTCCAAATCATGTCCAATCAATTTACCACAATTGGAATCCAATCAAGTTGTAGAAACATCTCAAGGATGATCAATGGAAACAGAAGGTACCTGAGCTCAATATTGAGTCTCATAGCAAAAGGTCTAAATACTTAAGTAAGGTATTTATGGTTTTTATTTAGAATACATTTTCACAAATGTCTAAAAAACAGTTTTTGCTTTGTCATTATGTGGTATTGTGTGTAGATTTTTAAAATGTTTAATTTTAGAATAAGGCTGTAACGTAACAAAATGTGGAAGAAATAAAGGGGTCTGAATACTTTTTGAATGCACTGTATGTGTGACCTCTTTTCCACCTCCATGAGTCAACATATTCTTGTCAGAAACATTAGTTGACTGTAGTTCTCAGAAAATCTATGATTTCTCGACTGTAACACTTTTTTTTCTCTGAAACACTACTGTACATTTGTTAGCAATTACTAAGCAATGAGCTGCTTTGCTCTTTTTTATGATGTCCATATCATGTCTGATGTTCTTTCTACTGCTCCGTTGTCTGTGGCAGGGCAACTACATTCATGTGGTAACTGACACTATGTTGAACATGCTTCAAATAATAATTGAGGTTATCAGATACATGCTAATGCTATAACTGGTCTATGTACGAGCTGATCAGGGAGGAGAGAGACAGAACACTTTGGCATTATGGCAGCCAGTGTTGCGCAAAGAATGTGTGTGTGTGTGTGTGTGTGTGTGTGTGTGTGTGTGTGTGTGTGTGTGTGTGTGTGTGTGAGAGAGAAAGAAATTTAAAAAAGCATGTGCCTATGCCTGTTGGAAAGAGAAGGTGAACTGATTTGAGCATGTGTATGCAAGAGTGAAAAGACATTTATGTCTGTTATGTGTATGTGTCCAGCATTTCATCAGCTGCAGGCTGCCACATACACAGATGTACACAGATAGCCTGGGAGTATATTCCATGCAGGGAACATCCTGGAAGACTGAGACACAGTGAGCAGATCATTTCCACTTGGAATTTAACCTGTCTCCTACTAACCCGCAAAGACTGTCATTACTTAGAGTATTTACCTACCTTATGACCCCTCCCCCCAACACACACACAGTCCTATGGTGTATTCTGTTATCCCCACAGTCACGTCTGTGAGGCGAGGTGTGTCTGGAAACGTGGTCAACCGCTAGTCAACAACTCTCATTGACAAGCAAACCACTGTGAGACTAGCAATGTTCTTTATGAAGAAACAAACATCTTCTGGAAATGGATCCATGCCCTGAATGTGTGTTTTAAGTTATGGGTTATGATGGATGGAAGGATAGGCACAACGGTAAAGGGCACAGTTCATGCAGCCCTGTTGGCCCAGTTGAGGCTTCCTCCTAGGACTCCCCCTTCTCCTCTGGTAGTACTTTTTGATTTGATTTTACAGCCCAGTCATACAAGCACAGCTGTGTGGTGCGTTTGCATACTGTATAGTGTACATTGGGTCCATTACAATTCATTGGGTTATAAGCCCATTGAAAGAAGTGGCTTCTGCCCTCCCTGCTTCCTCCTCCCTCTGCCCTGTACTTGAGCTTGGGTGTGGCTACTACTCTCTTTCTCTCAACTTTCATCATTACACATTCAAGAATAACTCCTTCTCTCCTTCCCTCCCTTATCTCCCTCTCGCAGCCCATTCTCCCCCCTTTTCCTCTCACCACCTCCTCCCCCCTATTCCAATCAGGGAAATTAGTTAGGAGATTACGAGAATTCCTGAGATGGTTGAGTTGTTTCCGTGTTGCCCCACAGTCCTCTCCATTATATAAGGGCCATGGAATCTCCCCCCTCTAGCTCTCTCTCTCTAACTCCCTCCCTCCCTCCCTCCCTCTCTCTCTCTCTCTCTCTCCCTCTCTCTTTCTATCAAACTGTTTTGCTTGCTTGTCTGTTTGCAAGCGAGTGGCCAAAGGAATTTCATTTCCAGCACTGATGGCAAAGTTCACACATGAATGGAAAGGTAAGGAAGAGCTTGAAGGTGAACATGCTCACATACACACATGGAAGGACACACACAGATGGACACATGCACACCCACACACACACACACTCATTAATTCGGACAGACACACACAGATGCAGACCCAGAAACAACGTTTTTATTCACACACACTCCTATATCCGGGAAGGGAAGGGCGATAGCTAGACTGGTCTAGCCAAATCAAATCAAATCAAATGTATTTGTCACATACACATGGTTAGTCTGGCTCTGTCTCTTTCTCTCCCACAATCTTTCTCTCTCTATCTCCCTCTCAATATGTCTCTCTTTCTCTCTCTCTCTCTCTCTACCTCCCTCTCTCTCTCCACACTTATTCCTCTGTTGGTTTTAGAATAGCAACATTAACGATGTAGCTAGACATGACACATTGTTGATAACCTTACAGCCCCCTTCGTTCGCTCATTTTCCCTTACAATAAAATGTATCAACCCCTACTAAAATGTCCATGAATTACAATCCCCATAAAGATTCCTATGTCCTGTTGCTGCAGGAATATGTTCCTGCTTTAGCAAACCGTCTCAAATGAAGAGGACTAAAGAAAGATTACAGGAAGAAAAGGATCAGTGCGTGTGAAGCTGATGACCCGGGATGCCATACAAATACATAGGCAGACACAGACAGGCACACAGCCTTGATGATCAGCTAATGACACACACACACACACACACACACACACACACACACACACACACACACACAGAGCTGTCATACAGGATGAGTGTGTTGCGGTGTGTGTGTATGCTGCATTGTGGGAAAGTTTGGGGCAGGATGTCTGCCTCTGTCCCTCTGACGTCTGGGAGCCGGATACCCCCTGACACACACTTCCTGTTTACCTCCATCACACACACACACACACACACACACACACACACACACACACACACACACACACACACACACACACACACACACCATAACAACTAATTAACAACAAAATCGTTGTTTCCCGGCTACAGGTGTTCTTTCATAACACGTAACCGTGTCATAGTGTTAATTCCTGTCCCTTTCTTCCTGTTCCTCCTACATCATCACTTCCTATTCAGGGGTGTAGATGCATATGAATGAAATCAGTGCTATCAAGCAGACAGCAAAGAGCTCAAAGCAAGCTGTGTCTTCACACCTGTGTGTGTGTGTGTGTGTGTGTGTGTGTGTGTGTGTGTGTGTGTGTGTGTGTGTGTGTGTGTGTGTGTGTGTGCGTGTGGCGTGTGTGTGTGCGTGCGTGTGTGTGTGTGCGTGTCCACACCAGATGACTCACCGTGGCATAATTGCTGTCAGATTGATGTTGTCGGGGGGTGGTTTGGTAAAATGGCAACACTTACAGTAGCTGAGATCAGATGTCTACAGCATTTACTCAAATGCATTCACACACACTAACATGCAAACACTATAACATATGTTGAAACAACATGTGTAGTGGGTAAGTGCACGCAAGCAACCAACCACATACACACATTGAAAGGATGTAGACAAACATTGGAACATACACACACATACAAGCAAGCATACAGACTCTCTCCTCCTCAGTTAGCAGTGAGTGGACGTGGTTCCTGGTTGATGCATATGCATGGTGCTCTTATGAATAATTCACTGAAGGCCTGTGTGATATTGCAGTGAATTTCTAATGGGTTAGTTTGGGAAGTGTGTGTGTGTGTTTGTCTCAGAGATCCATATGACCACCACTGCTGCTTTTGCCTCCAAGGCACCACTCACCAATTTTTTGTCCTGTTGCTCTTCTCATTCCCTATATTTCTCTCACTTTCATTGCTTTCTTTTCCTTTCTCTCTCTCTCCATCTCTGTTTCTCTTTCTCATGTTTTCCTCTCCCTCTCTCTCCCCTGCGTCACTTATTTCAGGCATTAGTTGACAACCTCTACATGACAGCGCGAAGTAATATTTCCCTCTGGAGAGTCATTTTATATAATAAATAAATAATCTATTGATTGATTCATTGTCTTTGAATTGATGAGACGTTGTTATATTGACATGTCACGGGTCAATCTAATCTCTATAGCGTCACATTACTGCCATGATGTTGTACATTAACTGAACATGAGTGTTTGCAACATAAGATATACATCCTATGGAATGTCAAAACACATCCGGTTGCAGTAACAGTGACGTAACAGTGACGTGAGACAGAGAGATGTTCCCCCGTTGCAGTGACTCGTCTGGCCCCCCTCTCCTCCTTCGTTAGCATTGTCAACTGGCATTTCATAGCCCAAATGGATTGTGTGTATTCCCAGAAGGCTCGGCGGTTTTCCCTTTCAGAGATTACTTCCTGCAGTCAGTTAGAGAAGAGAACACTGGTTCATAACTCAAACCACATACACTGTTATTCACTACAGAGAGATAGAGGGTGGAGGAGTGAGGGGGAGGGAGGGTGGAGGAGAGAGAGAGAGGGAGGGAGGAGGAGGAGGAGAGAGAGAGTGGAGGAGAGGGAGGAGGAGGGAGAGAGAGGGGAGGGGGAGAGAGAGAGGGGGAGGGGGAGGAGTGAGGGGGAGAGGAGGGAGGGTGGAGGAGAGAGAGAGGGAGGGGGAGAGAGAGAGGGGAGGGGGAGGAGTGAGGGGAGAGGATGGAGGGTGGAGGAGAGAGAGAGGGAGGGTGGAGGAGAGGGAGGGTGGGTGGAGGAGAGGGGAGGGGGAGAGAGGGAGGGAGAGAGAGGGTGGAGGAGTGAGGGGGAGGGAGGGTGGAGGAGGGAGAGAGGGAGGGTGGAGGAGGGAGAGAGGGAGGGTGGAGGAGAGAGAGGGGGAGGGTGGAGGAGAGAGAGAGAGAGGGGGGTGGAGGAGAGAGAGAGGGAGGGGGAGAGAGAGAGAGGGAGGGGAGAGAGAGAGAGAGGGAGGAGAGAGAGAGGGAGAGAGTGTGTGTGGGGGGAAGAAGAGTGCACTGCCAATGCCTCCAGACAACTGGGTGTGGCTCCTGGTCTCACGCACTCTATTTTATGCATGCATACACTGTCATTCTCTCTCACTGCCTTTCTGTCTCTCTTCCTGTCTCTCCCATTCTCGCTCTCTCTATCTCTCTGTCTCTCTTATTTTGCAAGAAAGGAGCATCTCCACCAGAGTATGTCATATTCCTGATGCATGGCTCTGTTCTAGTGAACAAGCTGTTAAGACAGACAAAGCTATAGGAGTGGGGAGTGGTTCCCCTCTGTAATATACAGTTAATCCACAGTCAGGCAGAGAGAGAGGCAGACAGACAAAGCTATAGGAGTGGGGAGTGGTTCCCCTCTGTAATAAACAGTTAATCCACAGTCAAGCAGAGAGAGAGGCAGACAGACAGAGCTATAGGAGTGGGGAGTGGTTCCCCTCTGTAATATACAGTTAATCCACAGTCAAGCAGAGAGAGAGGCAGACAGACAGAGCTATAGGAGTGGTTCCCCTCTGTAATAAACAGTTAATCCACAGTCAAGCAGAGAGAGAGGCAGACAGACAGAGCTATAGGAGTGGTTCCCCTCTGTAATATACAGTTAATCCACAGTCAGGCAGAGAGAGAGGCAGACAGACAGAGTTATAGGAGTGGTTCCCCTCTGTAATATACAGTTAATCCACAGTCAAGCAGAGAGAGAGGCAGACAGACAGAGCTATAGGAGTGGTTCCCCTCTGTAATATACAGTTAATCCACAGTCAGGCAGAGAGAGAGCAGACAGACAGAGCTATAGGAGTGGTTCCCCTCTGTAATATACAGTTAATCCACAGTCAGGCAGAGAGAGAGGCAGACAGACAGAGCTATAGGAGTGGGGAGTGGTTCCCCTCTGTAATATACAGTTAATCCACAGTCAAGCAGAGAGAGGCAGACAGACAGAGCTATAGGAGTGGTTCCCCTCTGTAATATACAGTTAATCCACAGTCAGGCAGAGAGAGAGGCAGACAGACAGAGCTATAGGAGTGGTTCCCCTCTGTAATATACAGTTAATCCACAGTCAGGCAGAGAGAGAGGCAGACAGACAGAGCTATAGGAGTGGGGAGTGGTTCCCCTCTGTAATATACAGTTAATCCACAGTCAAGCAGAGAGAGAGGCAGACAGACAGAGCTATAGGAGTGGTTCCCCTCTGTAATATACAGTTAATCCACAGTCAGGCAGAGAGAGAGGCAGACAGACAGAGCTATAGGAGTGGTTCCCCTCTGTAATATACAGTTAATCCACAGTCAGGCAGAGAGAGAGGCAGACAGACAAGAGTTTTTAGTTGAAATAAGAGTCCCTTTCCTCTTCCTAGTAATTCTACTGTGAGGCGAGGGAGCCAATGACTAATATATTGATCTCCCATTGACTTGAAAGCAATTTATGAGGGGTAGAGGGTGGGAAGTGGTGGTGGTGAGGGGCATTATTTACAGTGGTATGGTGGCCTGGGCCTGAGGGTGGTGTGTGTGTGTGTCGGTGTGTTGCAGTGATTTTTTTAATGGGAGATCACAGAACAGCAGTGCGTGTTTATATGTATATGTAATTCCCTCCTTCACACACACACACACGCAAACACACACACACACACAGACAGTTGAAGTCGGAAGTTTACATACACCTTAGCCAAATAAATTTAAACTCAGTTTTTCACCATTCCTGACATTTAATCCTAGTAAAAATTCCCTGTTTTAGGTCAGTTAGGATCACCACTTTATTTTAAGAATGTGAAATGTCAGAGTAATAGTAGAGAATGATTTATTTCAGCTTTTATTTCTTTCATCACATTCCCAGTGGGTCAGAAGTTTACATACACTCAATTAGTATTTGGTAGCAATGCCTTTAAATTGTTTAACTTGGGTCAACGTGTTGGCTAGCCTTCCACAAGCTTCCCACAATAAGTAGGGTACATTTTGGACCATTCCTCCTGACAGAGCTGTAACTGAATCAGGTTTATAGGCCTCCTTGCTCGCACACGCTTTTTCAATTCTGCCCACACATTTTCTATGGGATTGAGATCAGGACTTTTTGATGGCAACTCCAATACCTTGACTTTGTTGTCCTTAGGAAATTTTGCCACAACTGTGGAAGTTTACTTGGGGTCATTGTCCATTTGGAAGACCCATTTGCGACCAAGCTTTAGCTTCCTGACTGATGTCTTGAGATGTTGCTTCAATATATCCACATAATTTTTCATCCTCATGATGCCATCTATTTTGTGAAGTGCACCAGTCCCTTCTGCAGCAAAGCACCCCCACAACATGATGCTGCCACCCTCGTGCTTCATGGTTGGGATGGTGTTCTTCGGCTTGCCAGCCTCCCACTTTTTCCTCCAAACATAACCATGGTCATTATCGCCAAACAGTTCTATTTTTGTTTCATCAGACCAGAGGACATTTCTCTAAAAAGTACGATCTTTGTCCACATGTGCAGTTGCAAACCGTAGTCTGGCTTTTTTTATGGCGGTTTTGGAGCAGTGGTTTCTTCCTGAGCAGCCTTTCAGGTTATGTCGATACAGGACTTGTTTTACTGTGGATTATAGATACTTTTGTACCTGTTTCCGCTAGCATCTTCACAAGGTCCTTTGCTGTTGTTCTGGGATTGATTTGCACTTTTCACACCAAAGTACGTTCATCTCTAGGAGACAGAACGCGTCTCCTTCCTGAGCGGTATGATGGCTGGTCCCATGGTGTTTATACGTGCTATTGTTTGTACAGATGAACGTGGTACCTTCAGGCATTTGTAAATTGCTCCCAAGGATGAACCAGACTTGTGGAGGTCTACAATTTATTTTCTGAGGTCTTGGCTGAATTCTTTTGATTTTCCCATGATGTCAAGCAAAGAGGCACTGAGTTTGAAGGTAGGCCTTGAAATACATCCACAGGTACACCTCCAATTGACTCAAATGATGTCAGTCAGAAGCTTCTAAAGTCATGAAATCATTTTCTGGAATTTTCAAGCTGTTTAAAGGCACAGTCAACTTAGTGTATGTAAACTTCTGACCCACTGGAATTGTGATACAGTGAAATAATCTGTTTTTAAACAATTGTTGGAAAAATTGTGTCATGCACAAAGTATATATCCTAACCGACTTGCCAAAACTATAGTTTGTTAACAAGAAATTTGTGGAGTGGTTGAAAAACAAGTTTTAATATTCCAACCTAAGTGTATGTAAATGTCCGACTTCAACTGTACATACATACCCGTACAGAGTCCTGATGCAGAATACACTGTTCCAGAGGTGTGTGTGTGTGTGTGTGTGTGTGTGTGTGTGTGTGTGTGTGTGTGTGTGTGTGTGTGTGTGTGTGTGAGAGAGATGATGTAAGAATGATAAACATGGTGTCTATGATTCTAGGGGGTGAAATTGCATCAAAGAGAACTACTGGTATCAGACCATAATACAGGCGTATCTTGTCCTTCATTCTCAGTACCTGTGTAGGTGTTATTTACATTTACATTTAAGTCATTTAGCAGACGCTCTTATCCAGAGCGACTGCAAACGGATGCCTGTGTCGACTCTTTGTGGAAGAACTGGTCTCATAGAAGGGGAAAGAGGGGTCAACGAAAGCACATAGCACCTTGTCACCAAGGGTTGAATAATATTCTATTGCGCTCTCTTTTCTCCCTCTTTCTCTCTCTCCTCCATGTCTAATACTAATAACACAGCCCAAACACACTTTAAACATGCACATGAAGTATGATGTCATGTTCCATGTCAATGCATGCGGGAGCACATGCACACACTTTAAGATGAGGTCAGTAACAGCAGGAGGCAATATCAATATCAGTCCATTAATAACAAGGCATTACAAAATCCACATCAAGAAAATGCCTAGTTATCGGAGGCTGTGGTGTGTTGTGATGGTTGAGTGCTGTACTATGCTCTGTCAGAGCCTCTCTGGAGAGTCTGCAGGTGTGTTGTGATGGCTGAGTGCTGTACTATGCTCTGTCAGAGCCTCTCTGGAGAGTCTGCAGGTGTGTTGTGATGGCTGAGTGCTGTACTATGCTCTGTCAGAGCCTCACTGGAGAGTCTGCAGGTGTGTTGTGATGGCTGAGTGCTGTACTATGCTCTGTCAGAGCCTCTCTGGAGAGTCTGCAGGTGTGTTGTGATGGCTGAGTGCTGTACTATGCTCTGTCAGAGCCTCACTGGAGAGTCTGCAGGTGTGTTGTGATGGCTGAGTGCTGTACTATGCTCTGTCAGAGCCTCTCTGGAGAGTCTGCAGGTGTGTTGTGATGGCTGAGTGCTGTACTATGCTCTGTCAGAGCCTCACTGGAGAGTCTGCAGGTGTGTTGTGATGGCTGAGTGCTGTACTATGCTCTGTCAGAGCCTCTCTGGAGAGTCTGCAGGTGTGTTGTGATGGCTGAGTGCTGTACTATGCTCTGTCAGAGTCTCACTGGAGAGTCTGCAGGTGTGTTGTGATGGCTGAGTGCTGTACTATGCTCTGTCAGAGCCTCACTGGAGAGTCTGCAGGTGTGTCGTGATGGCTGAGTGCTGTACTATGCTCTGTCAGAGCCTCTCTGGAGAGTCTGCAGGTGCAGGAGGACACTGACTTACTTACTGCCCCGTGTCCTTTAACAAACACTACTGTACTGTAGGTCAGGACAGTAGGCTGGCTAATGCTAGTCCTCATTCTAATGGTACTAGAAGATTCTGAGGCTGGCAAATGGTAATAATGCTAGCAGTGAAAGCCTTGCCATCTGAATCTTGACTAGCTACATTGCTAGCTACATTAGGATGATCTAGTTATGCTATAATAGCTACAGTACATTGCATGTTATTTTATCCAGAAATAAAGTTGAGTTTAATTTTGACTCTGATACTTGCCCAAAGGTACAGTAGCTGGATTACATTAGCTAGATACCTACCTTTTGTTAGCTACGTATCATACTATCCATTTCCACAGTAGGGTAGAAGTTAAGTTAGCCCCTGGCTAGTTCTGTACACTATACAAGTCACATTAGGGATTTAGGACAGTCACCAGTCAGCGCCCCCTCAGCGCTACTCACTTCTCTTTGGTTCGAATGTGTCAGTGGAATAGTGTAGCCCATCGCTTTAATTTCTTGTCCTTTTCTCTTTCGACCTCATTTTCTCTTTCTCTCCCCCTCTCTCTTTCTCTTCTTCTTTCTCTCGCTCTCTCTCTCTCTTACTTTCTCTGTAACGGTACTCTCCTGGATCTCCTTGACAGCTAGCTACTGTATTGTTCCTGTTGAACACTGGAGGAATCTTCTCTGTCCAGCTCTGTCTGCAAACAAATGCCAATTAGGGGAGGTGTGATAGGCATAGCATAAAATAATAAATTTAAAAAATATATATGTATTGTGGATTGGAAATGATTGCAGACAGTTACATTGATAGAAGCCACAATCTATCTGCAATATTAAAGCTGAAAAAAACAAAGTCTGATTCCGCCAATCAGGTGTCCCTGAAGAACTAGTCTTAACATGTGCACACATCCAAAATGGATCCATTAGATCCACTACATTACTCTACTCAGAGCTCCTGTGCTTGGCTAGCCTCAGGAGGAAGATGGGTCTGAGGCGGCTGTATTTAAAGGGACTCAGTGCTTTGGCAGAGCTGGCTAGTTTTCCTAGGCTGGGTCGTGTGTGGGCAGTGTGTGTGTGTGGGTGTATCTATTAAGTGAGGCCCGCACACAGGAGCTTTCCACTGGAGCAGGGCAACAAGGGTGGGTTCGTTGGGTTTACAGAGTCGTTGAGTTCGCTGGACTGCTAAGGGATAGCTTTGCCCAAAACCCTGTCCTTGAACTGTGACAAATCTGTCTGCTCTGCCCGGAAAATATGCAGCTAGGAAGAGGCATTTTAAAACGGCATAACAAGAATAGTTTTCATATACTACAGCACATAGTGAGGCTAGACTTTAATCATATGTTTAGCGAAAAAGCTAACCATTCGCTGACTGAACTAAATAGGCCTTACTATGTTACTGTGTATATATTTGCAGTTGGTTGTTCTCTGGGTGTTTTTTTGTGTGGTTGTTTTATGGGTTTTACTAAAGAACATAAGTTATTTATAACAATAAAAAAAATCAACATAGATGGGACACTCAAGTATAAGAGTTGTTTTAGCATTGTAACTAGCACGTTTTTCTAGGCTAAGGCTAAAAATGCTGCAGAGCTATGGTACATTATCATTGATGATAATGTGTTGTAATGAGAATCTCTTGAAGGTTTCACAGCCCTACTGGCAGTTCACTGGGATTAATCTGACATGAATTAAAGTGAACATTTCTGTCCTTTGGTGACACTCTCTTGTAAGTAAGACACCATGTTATTTTTCAATTTTGATAGTTTGTTGTAGAAACAGTTGAAGACTCACGGGAACAGTAGTGCCTCAAATAAATGCAAACTCTGTGAAATGGCACCCTATTCCCTATGCAGTGCACTACTTTTGACCAAAGCCCTGCCAAAAGTAGTTTTGATGTCTTCACTATTATTCTACAATGTAGAAAATAGTCCAAATAAAGAAAAACCCTGGAATGAGTTGGTGTCTCCAAACTTTAGACGGGTACTGTATGTCGTAATGAATATTGTATTTTAGCACCAGTCTATCAGACATACATTCTAATGTTTCCCTTTCTCTCTCCTCCCTCTCTTCTCTCTCTGTCTCTACAGATTCCACCACTGCCCACCCTGATGGACAAAAATGAAGAAGATGTAGCCTACTGTGTGTGTGTGTGTGTTTTTATATGTGTGTGTTTTTGTACATGCTGCGTGGGTGCTCACTGGCTGACCCACAGCAGTTCTTCACTGGCAAGCTTTATGTCCTTGTGTACCAACTAAAGCTGCCAGCTGAAGAACTGTTGTGGTTGGCTCTTTCCTGCATCCCACACAGAAGACCAAGAGACGCCTTCGAGAAATGTGTGTGTGTGTGTGTCCAGATGCCATGCATCGGATCAGTGAATTCTCCATCCAGATGTTCCATTTTGCAGCCAATGGTAGCAGTGTACAGTATGTTTTGAGGTAAATACAGCACACGTGAAGATTAGGCTAAACAGAATAGCTAGCTATCCAAGACATCTGATATGAGGCAATAGGTCTCAGTTAAAAACACATGAACCCACTGCACTCAAATGTAATGTTTTCATTAAGTCTTCTGCTCATGTTACAGAGCTAATGAAGGCTCTAAGTATGAAAAATGCTTACAAACTATGAAATATGTTTAAGTATGAAGTTTGCTTACTACATATCAAGTATGGTCCCAAAGTATGAAGTATGCTTACTGGTGACAGATTTTACTATATGTGTGCTGTATTTTTCTCTATTTACACTATATTGTATTTAGTTTTATGTATGTATACTCAACAGAGTTTTATGTATGCTTTCATGTACAATGTGAGCTCTTTTAAACCATACTATCAGCATCAACTGCCCCCACAAATGGCTGCTTTATTCTACTCAGGCATTAACAAAGACGACTGCACATTGATGCTACTGTACATGCTGAGTCAGCCAACATTCCACACCCCAGCCAGGACCTGCCTGCTGCCCTTATATGGATTGAAGCTGCATGGTGGGGCATCATGGGTGCTTCATTGTATATCAGAACAAAACATTTCTAGAATAATTTCTTATGCTTCTCAAAAACAACAAAAAGTAGAAGGATAGGAAGGTAGATGGACTGGCTACTCAAAACCTACAAGTATGTAAAGCATAGGATGATTTAATGATACAGTATGATAGATTGGGGAAAGGATAGGAGGATAGATGGAGGGAAGATTAGGAGGATAGATGGAGGGAATGTTATGAGGATAGATGGATGGATGAAAGGGAAAGAAGGAGGGAGGGAGAACAAGGCAAGGACATACGACAAACAGCTGGACAAAACCAGCCTCCTGACATGCTGGTAAAGGCAATTTGTGGCATTGTTCTAGACTTAGCTGTGCTGTTTGTCTCAAACCATGACTGCTCAGGCCCTCTCCGTTCCCTTTCTCTCTCCCTCTCTGTTCTCTTTCTCTCTCTACTCACTTTCTGTGTGTGTCTCTCTCTAACTCTTTCTATTTGACTCATTCTCTCTCTTTCTCCCTCTCTCTGTCACACACCCCCACATGCGCACACACACACAGCATACCATACATCTGACTTCAAGGGCGGTGTTGGCGTCGGCAAGAACAGGATATGAGAGCGTGTCCCTCTAAAAACCTTCCCCTCCAGATGAGAACAAAGGTAGAGAATGTTCCAGATTCCCTGGCCGCTGCAGTCTAGGAACATGTGGAGCCAAGAGTTGGCCAACGAGCAGTCCTTATCTTTTCCCCCTTCTTTCCATGCATTTTCTCTCTGTTGTCTAGCTTGTCCATCTCTGTTTTTGGCCTCTTGGTAAGCTAGCTTTTTGTTTCATACTATTATCTCTTTGTTAGTGCATCTGCTTCAATCTCCTTATCTTGTTGTCTTGTCACTCTTCTCATTATTTCTCCCCTCTTCTGTCTAGCATCCCTCTTAAACACACAAAAAGACACAAACATAGAGGTAAATAGAGACAAATACACACACAAACACACAGAGACAGAGAGCCATACACACACACACATCCCTCAGACAGGATTATCCCACTCTCACAAGTTGATCCTCTCCGGTAAGCACTGCCAGTCCCCTGTGAGCATGTAACAGAAGCACTGCAGTCAGGGCAAGGCTGTGACATAGAGAGTAGTGTGTTTGTGTGTGTGCGTCTCTGTTTGTGTATTCCTCTGTGTGTTTGTGTGTGTCTCCCGCTGTGTGTTTGTGTGTGTGTGTGTGTCTCCCGCTGTGTTTGTGTGTGTCAGGTCACAGGCCAAGGTCTCCTACCTGATCCACTCTGAGGGAATCGGCTTGCGAGTACATTAAGAGATTGCGGTGGGGCGCCGAGCTGAGGCTCAATGGCTCGACTTAAAGACATACACACATAATCCTGGCTGCTCTGCTCCACCTAACAAGGATACACGTGGCAGGTGTGTCTTTCAGGGACTGTGTGTGTGTGTGTCGTCTCTGAACTTTACCCTACCTATGCCCTCTCAGGCGTGCCCCTGTCTTTGGGCACCCTTACCCGCCCTAATGTCACTTCATCTGCCAACTGGATAAAGATAGAGAGGGGTGCACAGAGACGAGAGAGAGAGAGGGGTGCACAGAGACGAGAGAGAGAGAGAGAGGGGTGCACAGAGACGAGAGAGAGAGGGGTGCACAGAGACGAGAGAGAGAGGGGTGCACAGAGGGGTGCACAGAGACGAGAGAGAGAGAGGGGTGCACAGAGACGAGAGAGAGAGGAGAGAGGGGTGCACAGAGACGAGAGAGAGAGGGGTGCACAGAGACGAGAGAGAGAGAGGGGTGCACAGAGACGAGAGAGAGAGGGGTGCACAGAGACGAGAGAGAGAGAGGGGTGCACAGAGACGAGAGAGAGAGGGGTGCACAGAGACGAGAGAGCGAGGGGTGCACAGAGACGAGAGAGAGAGAGAGAGGGGTGCACAGAGACGAGAGAGAGAGAGAGAGAGGGGTGCACAGAGACGAGAGAGAGAGAGAGGGGTGCACAGAGACGAGAGAGAGAGAGGGGTGCACAGAGACGAGAGAGAGAGGGGTGCACAGAGACGAGAGAGAGAGAGGGGTGCACAGAGACGAGAGAGAGAGAGAGGGGTGCACAGAGGTTATCCCACACCATAATGCCATCCTGCCCAGCCTGATCACACAAATCACAGTCAAAGCACACCAACACCTAACCATGCACTTTAACTATGGAGGCTTGAGATCTGCAAGTGTATGGTATGTGTTTTGGTATGCTATAAAATGCTATGTATATTAAGGTATGCTACGTAATTCCACTGTATGTTACGTGGACTGTGTTCATTTTAATGTGATAATAAATTGAATTGCACTGAGACAAAACATTCTTTGTGTTTGTATTATTTGAACTGTGAGTAGATATACACTACCGTTCAATAGTTTGGGGTCACTTAGAAATGTCCTTGTTTTTGAAAAAACATCAAATTTTTTGTCCATTAAAATAACATAAAATTGATCCGAAATACAGTGTAGACATTGTTAATGTTGTAAATGACTATTGTGGCTGGAAATGGCTGATTTTTAATGGAATATCTACATAGGCGTACAGAGGCCCATTATCAGCAGCCATCAATCCTGTGTTCCAATGGCACGTTGTGTTAGCTTTTTTTCTTCTCTGGGAAAATGGCTGCCCAGTATGATTACATGGTGGTGTTTAGACTTCAAAAGATACTCATAACACAGGACGACCTAATCTCCCCCTCTCCTGTTCCTAGAAGAAATGTCACTGACACTGTGGACGCTATTAGTTAATAAGAAGTAATGGAGGGGAAGGGAACTAATGTGTGTGTACACACAAACACACACACACACACCATTTCTCGTCAATGGCTCCATCCAGCCATACTGAAAACCACAGGGGAGGAAAGGAGAGGACGGGAAGAGGTTTCAATGCCAGCAAGAGGCCAAGACTGGCTCTGATCTGAAGAGGTTTACAAACCTTTCCTAACTTCCCCTTAGCCTGGTGAAATCGTCTGTGAAAGCTTCTTAGGGTTAGGATTACCCCTATGTGCCGGCTGACGGGTGGGAGATCCCCGCTGCACCTGACAAAAACACTGCCGGTGTGCAACTTAACCCAAACCTGACCTATCCCAAGCCCAGACTGATCTAGCACATTCCAACAATGCACCCAGACCTTTACCAAGGGGGCCCAGAAGAGGCCTGTGGCCACTCACAGAAGGCAGGCCACCTAAGGACTTTACCTGGGAACGTATATGGCTCTCTCTCTCTTTAAGGTTCGTCACTAGTTAA
The DNA here is from genome assembly GCF_034236695.1 of Oncorhynchus nerka. NCBI lineage: Eukaryota > Metazoa > Chordata > Actinopteri > Salmoniformes > Salmonidae > Oncorhynchus > Oncorhynchus nerka. The sequence goes on from NC_088406.1 coordinate 37,157,182, forward strand.
CACAGCCACAAAGTCATAATTATGTGTAAACTCTGCCTATTTCCACAATTTCTCTTCTTATTTGTTTGTAAACTTAACCCTAACCACACTGCAAAACTTATGCCTAACCTTAACCACACTGCTAACGTTATGCCTAACCCTAACCTTAAATTAAGACCAAAAAGCACATTTTTGTAGCCAATTTTGACTTTGGCTATCTAGTGGAAACCTGCTTTAAGCGGGAGATGTGTGATACATCCTGACTCAAATAGAGAAGAGATATTAACAATATATTTTATGATCTTTTCTTGTTTTTTCTCAACTCTCTTTATCCTGGGGTGGCCAGTCCAGAAGAGGCTGTGCCTGGTGGAGATTATAACAGAACATGACCAAGATGTTCAAATGTTCATAGATGACCAGCAGGGTCAAATACTAATAATCATAGTGGATGTCGAGGGTGCAACAGGTCAGCATCTCAGGAGTAAATGTCAGTTGGCTTTTCATAGCCGATCATTCAGAATATCTCTACTGCTCCTGCTGTTTCTAGAGAGTTGAAAACAGCAGGTCTGGGACAGGTAGCACATCCGGTGAACAGGTCAGGATTCCATAGCCGCAGGCAGAACAGTTGAAACTGGAGCAGCAGCACGCCCAGGTGGACTGGGGACAGCAAGGAGTCATCATGTCAGGTAGTCCTGGGGCATGGTCCTAGGGCTCAGGTCAGTTGAAACTGGAACAGCAGCATGGCCAGGTGGACTGGGGACAGCAAGGAGTCATCAGGCCAGGTAGTACTGAGGCATGGTCCTAGGGTTCAGGTCCTCTGAGAGAGAGAAAGAAAGAAAGAAAGAAAGAAAGAAAGAAAGAAAGAAAGAAAGAAAGAAAGAGAGAATTAACGAGAGCATACTTAAATTCACACAGGACACAGGATAAGACAGGAGAAATACTCCAGATATAACAGACTTACACTAGCCCCCTGACACATACACTACTGCAGCATAAATACTGGAGGCTGAGACAGGAGGGGTCGGGAGACACTGTGGTCCCATCCGACGATACCCCCGGACAGGGCCAAACAGGCAGGATATAACCCCACTCACTTTGCCAAAGCACAGACCCACACCACTAGAGGGATATCTTCAACCACCAACTTACCATCCTGAGACAAGACCGAGTATAGCCCACAAAGATCTCCGTCACGGCACAACCCAAGGGTGGCGCCAACCCAGACAGGAAGATCACATCAGTGACTCAACCCACTCAACCCACTCAAGTGACGCACCCCTTCTACATTTTTGTTCTCACCCTGTTGTGCTGTTCTTACTTGAACAGGATGGCATGGCAGTCCTTCGTGGGCAAATTTTGTTATCAAACTTCATCAAGACAACTGGGAGCTCTGAACACTGAAAAAAATCAAGGTTGAATCATGACGTCAGTGATGACGGTTTCAGGTTGGAGCTCTAGAAAGAAGCCCGAGTTCCCGGCTTGGAATTCTGAGTTGAATGACTATTCAAAACGTTTTTTTCTCAGTCGTAGATCGTTTTTTCCGAGTTCCCAGTTGTCTTGAACTCATTGAAGTCTGAGATTTCCCAATTCCGAGTTTCCAGTTGTTTTGAATGCGGCAAAAGTCCTGCCGGATTCACAGCATGGCCAATGTATTCAACCTTTTCTGACCCATCGAGTTGAATGTTTATCCTTTTAAGCTTTGAAAAGAGACCCTTAAACCAGACTTGGACCACACACCCACTCCACTGAATAGGATAGTGATTCCTTGGCAACGCTTACAGTTAGCCACTAATTCCTTCCAAACCACTCATTGTTGAATTTGCGATTTCCAACTTGTTGTATAATGTTTATGTCCAATGGCCGATGAGCACCAATGCATTTTATCTATAATTTCTCTTCATATGGATTGAAAAGGATTTGCCTGTAGATTGTCGACATGATTCATGATGATGTGGACTTTCTAGCTAAGATGTTGAAAGTATGATGTTGACATTATCAGTCCAATCAAAGCTACGGTAGATATAATGTGATTTGACGTCATTTTATCTGTGGCCAATGACCTTGAGTCTTCTTGGATGGGCATTTCTAATGTAACTCTATGGCAGCACCCAAGGGGCTTGAATTACTCTGTCACCAGATTTTGTGGTGACGTAGTGTCCCCATGAGTAACAGAACACTGAGCCAATCACGGCGCAACTAGAGAACCAACCCCTACGCTCTGTATTTTCCACTGGCTGCCCCACCACCACAGAAAGCACTGCGTTAGGCTGAAACACCTGCATTTTGAAGCTGCCTTACTCATGAAAGCAAATAAGAGACCATGTTTGTACGCGGCTTTATTAACTACAACTTTTTTTTCTTCATTGTTTGCAAACTGATATGTGACACGTATTAATGCCAAAATAATATGCAAAACAGGCAACAATTTTATATATACAGTTGAAGTCGGAGGTTTACATACACTTAGGTTGGAGTCATTAAAACCACTCCACAATTTCTTGTTAACAAACTATAGTTTTGGCAAGTCGTTTAGGACATCTACTTTGTGTATGACACAAGTAATTTTTCCAACAATTATTTACAGACAGATTATTTCACTTATAATTCACTGTTTCACAGTTCCAGTTGGTCAGAAGTTTACATACACTAATTTGGCTGTGCTTTTAAATAGCTTGGAAAATTCCCAAAAATTATGTCATGGCTTTAGAAGCTTCTGATAGGCTAATTGACATAATTTGAGTGAATTGGAGGTGTACCTGTGGATGTATCTGAAGGCCTACCTTCAAACTCAGTGCCTCTTTGCTTGACATCATGGGAAAATCAAAAGAAATCAGCCAAGACCTCAGAAAATAAATTGTAGACCTCCACAAGTCTGGTTCATCCTTGGGAGAAATTTCGAAATGCCTGAAAATACCACGTTCATCTGTACAAACAATAGTACACAAGTATAAACACCATGGGACCACGCAGCCATCATACCACTCAGGAAGGAAATCCATTCTGTCTCCTAGAGATGAACGTACTTTGGTGCGAAACATGCAAACCAATCCCAGAACAGCAAAGGACCTTGTGAAGATGCTGGAGGAAACAGGTACAAAAGTATCTATATGCACAGTAAAACGAGTCCTATATCGACATAACCTGAAAGGCCGCTCAGCAAGGAAGAAGCCACTGCTCCAAAACCGCCATAAAAAGCCAGACTACGGTTTGCAACTACACATGGGGACAAAGATCGTACTTTTTGGAGAAATGTCCTCCGGTCTGATGAAACAAAAATAGAACTGTTTGGCCATAATGACCATGGTTATGTTTGGAGGAAAAAGGGGGAGGCTTGCAAGCCGAAGAACACCATCCCAACCGTGAAGCACGGGGTGGCAGCATCATGTTGTGGGGGTGCTTTGCTGCAGGAGGGACTGGTGTACTTCACAAAATAGATGGCATCATGAGGATGGAGAATTATGTGGATATATTGAAGCAACAACTCAAGACATCAGTCAGAAAGATAAAGCTTGGTCGCAAATGGGTCTTCCAAATAGACAATGACCCCAAGCATACTTACAAAGTTGTGGCAAAATGTCTTAATGACAACAAAGTCAAGGTATTGGAGTGGCCATCACAAAGCCCTGACCTCAATCCTATAGACAATATGTGGGCAGAACTGAAAAAGCGTGTGCGAGTAAGGAGGCCTACAAACCTGACTCAGATACATCAGCTCTGTCAGGAGGAATGGGCCAAAATTTACCCAACTTATTGTGGAAAGCTTGTGAAAGGCTACCCGAAACATTTGATCCAAGTTAAACCATTTAAAGGCAATGCTACCAAATACTAATTGAGTGAATGTAAACTTCTGACCCACTGGGAATGTGATGAAAGAAGTACAAGCTGAAATAAATCATTCTCTCTACTATTATTCTGACATTTCACATTCTTAAAATAAAGTGGTGATCCTAACTGAGCTAAAACAGGAAATTCTTACTCTGATTAAATGTCAGGAATTGTGAAAATCTTAGTTTAAATGTATTTGGATAAGGTATGTAAACTTCCGACTTCAACTGTATACAGTGGGGCAAAAAAGTATTTAGTCAGCCACCAATTGTGCAAGTTCTCCCACTTAAAAAGATGAGAGAGGCCTGTAATTTTCATCATAGATACACTTCAACTATGACAGACAAAATGAGAAAAAAAATCCAGAAAATCACATTGTAGGATTTTTAATGAATTTATTTGCAAATTATGGTGGAAAATAAGTATTTGGTCACCTACAAACAAGCAAGATTTCTGGATCTCACAGACCTGTAACTTCTTCTTTAAGAGATCCTCTGTCCTCCACTCGTTACCTGTATTAATGGCACCTGTTTGAACTTGTTATCAGTATAAAAGACACCTGTCCACAACCTCAAACAGTCATACTCTAAACTCCACTATGGCCAAGACCAAAGAGCTGTCAAAGGACACCAGAAACAAAATTGTAGACGTGCACCAGGCTGGGAAGACTAAATCTGCAATAGGTAAGCAGCTTGGTTTGAAGAAATCAACTGTGGGAGCAATTATTATGAAATGGAAGACATACAAGACCACTGATAATCTCCCTCGATCTGGGGCTCCATGCAAGATCTCACCCCGTGGGGTCAAAATTATCACAAGAACGGTGAGCAAAAATCCCAGAACCACACGGGGGGACCTAGTGAATGACCTGCAGAGAGCTGGGACCAAAGTAACAAAGCCTACCATCAGTAACACACTACGCCGCCAGGGACTCAAATCCTGCAGTGCCAGACGTGTCCCCCTGCTTAAGCCAGTACATATCCAGGCCCGTCTGAAGTTTGCTACAGAGCATTTGGATGATCCAGAAGAAGATTGGGAGAATGTCATATGGTCAGATGAAACCAAAATAAAACTTTTTGGTAAAAACTCAACTCGTCGTGTTTGGAGGACAAAGAATGCTGAGTTGCATCCAAAGAACATCATACCTACTATGAAGCATGGGGGTGGAAACATCATGCTTTGGGGCTGTTTTTCTGCAAAGGGACCAGGACGACTGATCCGTGTAAAGGAAAGAATGAATGGGGCCATGTATCGTGAGATTTTGAGTGAAAACCTCCTTCCATCAGCAAGAGCATTGAAGATGAAACGTGGCTGGGTCTTTCAGCATGACAACGATCCCAAACACACCACCCGGGCAACGAAGGAGTGGCTTCGTAAGAAGCATTTAGAAGCATTTCAAGGTCCTGGAGTGGCCTAGCCAGTCTCCAGATCTCAACCCATAGAAAATCTTCGGAGGGAGTTTAAAGTCTGTGTTGCCCAGCAATAGCCCCAAAACATCACTGCTCTAGAGGAGATCTGCATGGAGGAATGGGACAAAATACCAGCAACAGTGTGTGAAAACCTTGTGAAGACTTACAGAAAATATTTGACCTCTGTCATTGCCAACAAAGGGTATATAACAAAGTATTGAGATAAAGTTTTGTTATTGACCAAATACTTATTTTCACCATAATTTGCAAATAAATTCATAAAAAATCCTACAATGTGTTTTTCTGGATTTTCTTTTCTCATTTTGTCTGTCATAGTTGAAGTGTACCTATGATGAAAATTACAGGCCTCTCTCATCTTTTTGAGTGGGTGAACTTGCACAATTGGTGGCTGACTAAATAATTTTTTGCTCCACTGTATATGAGCGAGTTATTTTATATATACACACACTGTACAATTGTTGCCTGTTTTGAATATTATTTTGGCATTAATACATGTCACATAACAATTGGCAAACAATGTAAAAATATATATATATCTTTGAGTTAGTAAAGCCGCATACAAACATTTTTTACTTTCTTGAGAGAGAGAGAATAAAAAAGTATATATTTTATAATAAGGCTGTGAAGTAACAAAATGTGAAAAAAGTCAAGGGGTCTAACACCTTGGAAGGGGTCTAACAACATGCATTTGGAAAATAGACCATACATTTGGAAAATATACCATACATTTGGAAAGTATACCATACATTTGGAAAATATACCATACATTTGGAAAGTATACCATACATTTGGAAAGTATACCATACATTTGGAAAGTATTTAGACCTCTTGAATATTTCCCACATTTTGTTACTTCACAGCCTTATTCTAAAATAACATTTATTTTTCAAATGTATCTTCAATATGCACACAATACCCCATAATTGTCACGGTCGTCATAAAGAGGAGACCAAGGCCAGCGTGATATGAATACATACTTCCTTTAATAAAGAAAGAACACTAAACAAACTATCAAAACAAACATGAAGCTATATCAACCGAGTGCTGACAGGCACACATAGACAATAACCCACAAAACCAAAGTGGAAAATGGCAACCTAAATAGGATCCCCAATCAGAGACAATGATAAACAGCTGCCTCTGATTGGGAACCAATTCAGGCCACCATAGACCTACATTTACCTAGACATACAAAAAACCCATAGATAAACAAAAACACACATACCCACCCTCGTCACACCCTGACCTGACCAAAATAATACATAAAACATAGATGACTAAGGTCAGGGCGTGACAATAATGCCAAAGCAAAGATAGGTTTTTTGAAATCTTTGCAAATGTATTAAAAATAAAAAAGTATTCAGACCCTTTGCTATGATACTTTAGCTCAGGTTTTTCCATTAATCATCCTTGATGTTTCTACAACAAGATTGGAGTCCCCCTGTGGTAAATTCAAATGATTGGACATGATTTGGAAAGGCACACACCTGTCTATATAAGGTCCCACAGTTGACAGTGCATGTCAGAGCAAAAACCAAGCCATGAGGTTGAAGGAACTGTCCGTAGAGCTCTGAGACAGGATTGTGTCCAGGCACAGATCTGGAGAAGGGTACCAAAAAATGTCTGCAGCATTGAAGGTCCCCAAGAGATAGCCAAAAGGTACCTAAAGGACTCTCAGACCATGAGAAACAAAATTCTCTGGACTCATGAAACCAAGATTGAGCTCTTTGGCCTGAATGCGTCACGGCTGGAGGAAACCTGGCACCTACGGTGAAGCATAGTAGTGGCAGCATCATGCTGTGGGGATGTTTTTCAGCGGCAGGCACTGGGAGACGAGTCAGGATCGAGGGAAGAGCTTGAGAGGATCTGCAGAGAAGAATGTGACAAACTCCCCAAATACAAGTGTCCCAAGCTTGTAGCGTCAAACCCAAGAAGACTAGAGGCTGTAATTGCTGCTTTAGGTGCTTCAATAAAGTACTGAGTAAAGGGTCTGAATACTTATGTAAACTTAATATTTTATTTTATTTAAAAAGAAATTGCAAACATTTCTAAAAACCTTTTTTGCTTTGTCATTATGGGGTGTGTATGGGGTGTGTAGATTGATGAGGGGAAAAAACGATTTAATCCGTTTTAGAATAGAAATGGGGCTCAGAACTGGTGGAGCTCAAAACTGATGGGGAACACTTTAGCCAACCTAAAAATAAAATGTTTTGAGTGAGGTGACAATGTAGAATGTGTTCTTTCTTCGTTATTAGGCTCCTTTTTCATTTTTTATGATTCATGATCTTGGCTGTCTAACTGATGAGTCAGAGCAGGTCTCTTTGCTGATGCTGCGTTTGACTTTGAATGTCAGTTTGTGCGACACTGGGCCAGTCCATCTTGGTAGGGACGGTCGGCCTTTGTCCACTGTATAACAGAGAAATTGCGCAAAAATCTTAAAGATAATAATCTTAACAGGCCCATAGGCCGCTGGCCATGTTACATTTTTCATTTTTATATTTAAAAAATAATTTTGTGTGTGTCAATTTCGACCATCACCCCCAACTCAAAAATAGTTCAGCACATTTGACATTTGCCAGAAGGCCAATCCACCCCAGCTGTACCATGTCAGTCAGTCAGTGCTGACCATTGACCTGTATGTATGTGTTAATGTTCAATTTAGAGGGAAGTGGAAAAGTGTGCCCCCCCTCTCCCATACTGTATGTCTCAGTTTCCATGTTTGGACACCCTGGCTACTGTTGCTCCTTCCCTCCCTCCTTCTCTACTCCTTCAGTCTGATGACCTCATCAGGTGCCCCTGGAAAAACCAACCCACGTGGGTGGGTGGGTGGGTGGGTGAGAGAGAGAGAGAGAGAGAGAGAGAGAGAGAGAGAGAGAGAGCGAGAGAGAGAGAGAGAGAGAGAGAGAGACTGCCCACAAAAAGAGATGGAAACTGAGCTGCACTTCCTAACCTCCTGCCAAATATGTAGACCATATTAGCGACACATATTTTTCTCAGATTACACAGATCCACAAAGAATTTGAAAACAAATCAACCCATATTTATGTTGATATATTTTCCTTTTGTACTTTTTGCACATCATTACAAGACTGTATATAGACATAATATGACATTTGAAATGTCTTTATTCTTTTGGAACTTCTGTGTGTAATGTTCATTTTTCATTGCTTTGGCAATGTAAACACATGTTTTCCCCTTAAATTGAAATTGAATTGAGAAGGGGAGAGAGGAGTGATATAGGGGAGAGGGGAGTGAAATAGGGGAGAGAGGAGTGATATAGGGGAGAGGGGAGTGATATAGGGGAGAGGGGGTGATATAGGGGAGAGGGTAGTGATATATGGGAGATGGGAGTAATATAGGGGAGAGAGGAGTGATATAGGGGAGAGGGGAGTGAAATAGGGAGACAGGAGTGATATAGGGGAGAGGGGGGAGAGGGGAGTGATATAGGGGAGAGGGGAGTGATATAGGGAGAGGTTAGTGATATATGGGAGAGAGGAGTGATATAGTGGAGAGAGGACTGATATAGGGAGATGGGAGTGATATAGGAGAGAGAGGAGTAATATAGGGGAGAGGGTAGTGATATAGGGGAGAGAGGAGTGATATAGGGGAGAGAGGACTGATATATGGGAAATGGGAGTGATATAGGGGAGAGGGGAGTGATATAGGGGAGAGGGTAGTGATATATGGGAGAGAGGACTGATATAGAGGAGATGGGAGTGATATAGGAGAGAGAGGAGTAATATAGGGGAGAGAGGAGTGATATAGGGGAGAGAGGGGTGATATAGGGGAGAGAGGAGTAATATAGGGGAGAGGGTAGTGATATAGGGGAGATGGGAGTGATATAGGGGAGAGAGGAGTGATATAGGGGAGAGAGGACTGATATATGGGAAATGGGAGTGATATAGGGAGAGGGGAGTGATATAGGGGAGATGGAAGTGATATAGGGAGAGGGGAGTGATATAGGGGAGAGGGGAGTGATATAGGGGAGATGGAAGTGATATAGGGAGAGGGGAGTGATATAGGGGAGAGAGGAGTGATATATGGGAGATGGGAGTGATATAGGGGAGAGAGGAGTGATATAGGGGAGAGGGTAGTGATATAGGGAGAGAGGACTGATATAGGGGAGATGGGAGTGATATAGGGAGATGGAAGTGATATAGGGAGATGGGAGTGATATAGGGGAGAGGGGAGTGATATAGGGGAGATGGAAGTGATATAGGGAGAGGGGAGTGATATAGGGGAGATGGGAGTGATATAGGGGAGAGGGGAGAGAGTGATATAGGGGAGAGGGAGTGATATAGGGGAGATGGGAGTGATATAGGGAGAGAGGACTGATATAGGGGAGATGGGAGTGTATAGGGGAGAGAGGAGTGATATAGATGATAGGGGGAGAGGACTGATATAGGGGAGATGGGAGTGATATAGGGGAGAGGGGAGTGATATATGGGAGATGGAAGTGATATAGGGGAGAGGGTAGTGATATAGGGGGGAAAGTACTGATATAGGGTAGATGGGAGTGATATAGGGGAGAGAGGAGTGATATAGGGGAGAGGGTACAGCACAACATGTAGCGTGTGCACATGGTGACATAGCAGAAACCAATAGAGAAAGAGAGAAAGAAAGAGTGAATGTGATACAGAGACCAGGGAAAGAGAGAAAGACCAAGAAAGAAAGAGAGACAGAGAACTTGTACAGTATGCACACCCACCCACCGCTGTGCCCCATCCAATGACAAGCCGCCCATTTCTTTTTTAAATTTTAATTTTAAATTTTACCCCTTTTTTCCCCAATTTCATGGTATCCAATTGTTTTCAGTAGCTACTATCTTGTCTCATCACTACAACTCCCGTACGGGCTCCGGAGAGACGAAGGTCGAAAGTCATGCGTCCTCCCGATACACAACCCAACCAAGCCGCACTGCGAAACACCGTGCACCTGGCAACCTTGGTTAGCGCGCACTGCGCCCGACCCGCCACAGGAGTCGCTGGTGCGCGATGAGACAAGGACATCCCTACCGGCCAAACCCTCCCTAACCCGGACTACGCTAGGCCAATTGTGCATCGCCCCATGGACCTCCCGGTCGCGGCCGGTTACGACAGAGCCTGGGCGTGAACTCAGAGTCTTACAGCTGGCGCTGCAATACAGCGCCCTTAACCACTGCGCCACCCGGGAGGCGCAAGCCGCCCATTTCAATGAGGCCCCAGCCAGCAGGCAGTCCAGGCCCTGATGTATGTTACACATTGGGATCGGGAGTTCCACCCTATGGAACTCCCGATCACGGCTGGTTGTGATACAGCCCGGGATTAAACCAGGGTCTGTAGTGATGCCTCTAGCACTGAGATGCAGTGATTTAGACCGCTGCCCCACTCGGGAGCCCTGACTGGTTGCCATGGTTAATCCTGGGCTGTGACATCAGAGGAGGCCTTGCCATCACCTAGACAATTTCCCTCTTAGGTCCACAGAAGGCTTGTTGCGTAATTCCTCGGAAAGAAAAGTCTGACCAGGGTAGACCAACGCACAGCAGCGACCAGACAATCTTGTTAAAAGAACATGACAGCCAGACACACACACACCACCTCTGCTGTGTCCAAGTAACCATGACAGTGAGTCCACTCAGGTGCTATCTATGGGTGGTTAGGTACATTGAAAGTAGAGGGTTACCCAACACTTAGTTATAAATAACTGTACAGTACCTTAAGAAGGTTTTGTGTGGTGGAGGATGCTGAGAGTTCAATGGAACCTGACAACTTAATCCTGCATAAAAGATAGATAGAGATAAAAAGAGAGAGAGAGATAGCAAGTGCTTATGTGTTTATGTCTCAGCCACTGTTGCTTATATTCACACGTGGCTCTTAATACCAAACACAGGGTGTGGCTCTCACAAGTCAAGTCACATTTGATTTACACTTGACAAAAAATACAAAAAATAAACAAAAGTCAATTTTAAAAAGAAGACAAGAGACAACACTTTCACAGACACACTTTTAACTGCTTCTGTACCTATAGCTCGCCAAGATATACAAACAGACAGACAGAAACACAGACAGACAGGCAGACACACACACACACGGGCACACACACACAAATACACAGTGTACTTTATGTGAAACATGATCTGTGCTCTTCTGCAGTCAAGCCCATGTGGTAGGGATATTGTGTGATTCCTGTTTCTGTGCTGCGGCCGGCCAGCCCAGGACAAAGTACAGAACAACATGTACTGTAATTAGGACACGGCAACAAACCGTGTGGCTCAGTTGGTAGCGCATGGCGCTTGCAATGCCAAAGTTGCCGGTGCAATTCCAATGGGGGATCAGTATGAAAATGTATGGACTCAGTACTGTAAGTCACTCTGGATAAGTGTCTGCTAAATTATTCAAATGTCAAATGAGAGGCCTAGAGTGACAGAAAGAGCAGGAGTAATGGAGAAATACATACAATGTTACATATATGAAAACAGGTTACAATGCTATTGTCAGTGGAATAAGGAACATTATCAGTCACTAGGAACTTGTTTGTCCACGTCCAGTACTTTTACCCTTGTGATTGTCCACACAGTAAATCAGTGTGTTTGTGTATATGTACTGTATATACAATGCGATGCAATTGTATTGTATTGTATATACATATATAAACACAAACACACTGATTTACTGAAACTCTGGATGTGGACAAACAAGTCCCTATTGACTATGGACGATAATGTTCCTCATTCCCCTGACACTACCATTGTGTTTTAAGTCTGTGTGACTGCATGTGTGTGTCCCACATGCAGGGCCCACGTGAGAACAGGCTGGCCCTGGGCCTCAATGGGATGGGAAGAAGCGTGTAGCGGGTGTGTGTAATGCGCATATGCGTATGTGCCTCACACATTGTGTGTGTGTGTGCGTGTGTGTGTGTGCCTCGCACATACTTGAGGAAATTGTCAATAGCTGGTTAGAGAGAGAAACACTGCATGCCACTCCTGAACGCAGCCTCGCTGTCTCCTGGCAGGCCACATGGAAGACATTAGAGCAGACAGAGCAATCTCCTACCAGAGACCAGAGCACGCTGCCGGCTTCTTGGTGCAAACGTCTGAGCATTTCAATGGGTTTCCTTATAGGGTCGGAAATTACGCTGTTTTAAAAGCCACCCCCTCCTCAGGGAAGATAGAGTTCAGTGAGTTTAGCGTGTGGCCTGCTTTAACAAGTTGAGGTTATAGGTAGGCATGAAATGGTAGGAGAACATTTTTGAACAGGGGAACCCACTCAAATTTACCCAATAACAATGCAGATTTTTGTTTCAGGTTTCAAAACATTTTGTCCTGTTTGCTCATACTGAACGTAACCCAGGCGTTATCGAGGCCCACTGGTTTAAAGTTAAATGTATTGAGGTCAGACACGTATTCTACAGTATGCCCTCCTCTCCCCCTCTAATCCACAGACCTGGGATGACCCCAGATTAGGATTGAAGATATTGGTCATTTCCTTTTTTGTATTTAACCCCCTTTTTCTCCCCGATTTTGATCTTGTCTCATCGCTGCAACTCCCCAACGAGCTCGGGGGGCGAAGGCGGAGTCATGCGTCCTCCGATACATGACCCCGCTAACCCCGCTCCTTAACACCCGCCCTCTTAACTTGGAAGCTTGACACACCAATGTGTCAGAGAAAACACAGTTCAACTGACGACTAAGGTCAGCCTGCAAGAGCCCGGCCCACCACAAGGAGTCACTAAAGCAGGCCCACTCGGGAGGCCCAGATATTTCTCATTTAAATCACACTGAATACCCTCCCTCCTCCCTCTCACATCCCAGTAAGGCTTGCAGTAAAGGTCACCGTCATTATATCATCACTTAATTTGATCATGTTGAAGAGCAGAGGTATTGAAATGAATCTGCTTAGAGATTTGGAATTGTGTTATTTGTCTACTTTCTTTATTGAAATGTATTATTAACTGTGTGTGTAATGTATTGTATATTGTATTGCATGTTATTGTGCGTTCCCAGGCTACTTTTAAACCAAATGACGTATTTCTGTGTGTGTGTGTTTTGTGTGTTTGTGTAGAGCTTATGGTGTGTGGGCTGTCAAAGCTCTTGTTTTAAGTAAACAGTGGGATTAGCTGTATTGACTCCATACATGAGCTGAATGAGTTCGCAGTAGGTGTTCCCTACATGCCCCCGTCCTCATACCACTCACTACAACTGGGAAGGAGCTCCTGTTTAAGTGACTGACTGGCTGCCACAAGACTGTGTAAACCCACTGAGCTAAAGCCAAAGTGTAGGCATTAGGTTGGAGGAGCTAACGCAAGTCTGAGCTTGGTTCACTGAATCGGAAGAACCACTGACGATTTATTTACTCCTTAAACTGACTAGGTCACAGGGTCCCATAGACGATGCATGAGAAATATACAGCACAGGAGGGAAAATGTTCCCTCAGCACGTTGGAACGCATGGGAAGTGTGTGTGAGTGTATGTCAGAGATGTTGTTCTGCTTTTCTCTAGCTCTGTTTCATCCTCTCGCTGTGTGTCCAAGAAGATGTCTGAAGTCAGGCTCTGAACACTGTGAGTGGGATCTCACCTCCCAGGGTTATCCATCTTAAATAATAGCCCCAGGCCCATGTGACTGTGTCAGCAGTGTGTGTGTGTGTGTGTGTGTGTGTGTGTGTGTGTGTGTGTGTGTGTGTGTGTGTGTGTGTGTGTGTGTGTGTGTGTGTGTGTGTGTGTGTGTGTGTGTGTGTGTAGTCGGTACACAGTGAGTGTGTGTGACTGCAGTGTGCATGTGCTCTTTGTACTGGCTGCTATGTGCAGAGGTATGTAGCTAAAGGTCGGGGCAGGAGAATGAGGCTCTGTCAGGGAGAGCTGTGACTAGGACAAGCCCAGAGATGAGGAGGTTATGGCCAACTGGGCTGGGGTTACATGGGGCTGGTGTTGGGTGTTGAGGTTACATGGGGCTGGTGTTGGGTGTTGAGGTTACATGGGGCTGGTGTTAGTGTTGAGATTACATGGGGCTGGTGTTTGGGTTTCATGGGGCTGGTGTTTGGGGTTCATGGGGCTGGTGTTGGTGTTGAGATTACATGGGGCTGGTGTTTGGGGTTCATGGGACTGGTGTTGGTGTTGAGGTTACATGGGGCTGGTGTTTGGGTTTCATGGGGCTGGTGTTTGGGGTTCATGGGGCTGGTGTTGGTGTTGAGATTACATGGGGCTGGTGTTTGGGTTTCATGGGGCTGGTGTTTGGGGTTCATGGGGCTGGTGTTGGTGTTGAGATTACATGGGGCTGGTGTTTGGGTTTCATGGGGCTGGGTTAACATGGGGCTGGGGTTGATGTTGGGGTTACATGGGGCTGGTGTTGGGGTTACATGGGGATGGTGTTGATGTTGGGGTTACATGGTGCTGGTGTTGGGGTTCATGGGGCTGGTATAGGGGTTACATGGGGCTGAGAAAACATGGGGCTGTTGTTGAGGTTACATGGGGCTGGTGTTGATGTTGGGGTTACATGGGGCTGGTGTTGGGGTTCATGGGGCTGGTGTTGGTGTTGGGGTTACATGGGGCTGGTTTTGGGTTTACATGGGGATGGTGTTGATGTTGGGGTTCCATGGGGCTGGTGTTGGTGTTGAGATTACATGGGGATGGTGTTGATGTTGGGGTTACATGGGGCTTGTGTTGGGGTTCATGGGGCTGGTGTTGGGGTTATATGGGGCTGAGATAACATGGGGCTGTTGTTGGGGTTACATGGGGCTGGTGTTGATGTTGGGGTTACATGGGGCTGGTGTTGGGGTTACATGGGGCTGGTGTTGGGGTTCATGGGGCTGGTGTTGGTGTTGGGTTTACATGGGGCTGGTTTTGGGGTTCATGGGGCTGGTGTTGGTGTTGGGGTTACATGGGGCTGGTATTGGGGTTGCATGGGGCTGGTGTTGATGTTGGGGTTTCATGGGGCTGGTGTTGATGTTGGGGTTACATGGGGCTGGTGTCAGGGTTACATGGGGCGGGTGTTGGGGTTACATGGGGCTGGTGTTAGGGTTGGGGTTACATGGGGCTGGTATTGGGGTTACATGGAGTTGGTGTCAGGGTTACATGGGGCTGGTGCTGGGGTTACATGGAGTTGGTGTCAGAGTTACATGGGGCTGGTGTTGGGGTTACATGGGGCTGGTATAGGGGTTACATGGGGCTGGTGTTGGGGTTTCATGGGGCTAGTGTTGGGGTTACATGGGGCTGATGTTGGGGTTACATGGGGCTGGTCTGGGGTTACATGGGGCTGGTGATGGGGTTACATGGGGATGGTGTCGGGGTTACATGGGCCTGGTGTTGGGGTTACATGGGGCTGGTGTTGGGATTACATGGGGCTGGTGTTGGGGTTACATGGGGCTTGTGTTACATGGGGCTGGTGATGGGGTTACATGGGGTTGGGGTTCCATGGGGCTGGTGTTGGGGTTAAATGGGGCTGGTGTTACATGGGGCTGGTGTTGGGGTTACATGTGGCTGGTGTTACATGGAGCTGGTGTTGGGGTTACATGGGGCTGGTGTTGGGGTTACATGGGGCTTGTGTTGGGGTTACATGGGGCTGGTGTTACATGGGGCTGGTGTTGGGGTTACATGGGGCTGGTGATGGGGTTATATGGGGCTGGTATTGATGTTGGGTTTACATGGGGCTGGTATTGGTGTTACATGGGGCTGAGAAAACATGGGGCTGTTGTTGAGGTTACATGGGGCTGGTGTTGATGTTGGGGTTACATGGGGCTGGTGTTGGGGTTCATGGGGCTGGTGTTGGTGTTGGGGTTACATGGGGCTGGTTTTGGGTTTACATGGGGATGGTGTTGATGTTGGGGTTCCATGGGGCTGGTGTTGGTGTTGAGATTACATGGGGATGGTGTTGATGTTGGGGTTACATGGGGCTTGTGTTGGGGTTCATGGGGCTGGTGTTGGGGTTATATGGGGCTGAGATAACATGGGGCTGTTGTTGGGGTTACATGGGGCTGGTGTTGATGTTGGGGTTACATGGGGCTGGTGTTGGGGTTACATGGGGCTGGTGTTGGGGTTCATGGGGCTGGTGTTGGTGTTGGGTTTACATGGGGCTGGTTTTGGGGTTCATGGGGCTGGTGTTGGTGTTGGGGTTACATGGGGCTGGTATTTTACTGCCTACGCGGAGCCCCACCGGGCCTTCACAACTGGACTGCCGACGTTATCTACCCGAAGGAGATCCGGCTGGCTCCTCCGTCGCGACGTTACCTGAATGCCCATCTGCGGCCTGCTAACCGTTAGCTGTCTTACCGGCTGCTCTCAGAATAGACAATCGGACAATTTATTTATTTTTATTATTATTATGTTTCTTCTTGGGTCTCTATAACTATATCTATTGTTTTTATTTTTTTGTTGTTGTGTGATTTGGACTAATCCCCTCTACAACACGGAACTCCACTAATCTACTGACGAAACGCAAGAGGTGGCTAACAACAGACCTCCATCCTATGCTAGCTTGCTACCGATGTCCTGGCTAGCTGTCTAAATGCCGTGACCCCAAACCAACCTCTCCACTCCCTGGACCCTTTTGATCACTCGACTAAGGATGCCTCTCCTTAATGTCAATATGTCTTGTCCATTGCTGTTCTGGTTAGTGTTTATTGGCTTATTTCACTGTAGAGCCTCTAGTCCTGCTCACTATACCTTATCCAACTTATTAGTTCCACCACCCACACATGCAATGACATCTCCTGGTTTCAATGATGTTTCTAGAGACAATATATCTCTCTTCATCACTCAATACCTAGGTTTACCTCCACTGTATTCACATCCTACCATACCTTTGTCTGTACATTATACCTTGATGCTATTTTATCGCCCCCAGAAACCTCCTTTTACTCTCTGTTCCAGACGTTCTAGACGACCAATTCTTATTGTTTTTAGCCGTACCCTTATTCTTCTCCTCCTATGTTCCTCTGGCGATGTAGAGGTGAATCCAGGCCCTGCAGTGCCTAGCTCCACTCCTATTCCCCAGGCGCTCTCTTTGATGACTTCTGTAACCGTAATAGCCTTGGTTTCATGCATGTTAACATTAGAAGCCTCCTCCCTAAGTTTGTTCTTTTCACTGCTTTAGCACACTCTGCCAACCCGGATGTTCTAGCTGTGTCTGAATC
The DNA here is from genome assembly GCF_034236695.1 of Oncorhynchus nerka. NCBI lineage: Eukaryota > Metazoa > Chordata > Actinopteri > Salmoniformes > Salmonidae > Oncorhynchus > Oncorhynchus nerka. The sequence continues at coordinate 37,174,518 of NC_088406.1, forward strand.
CTGGCTTAGGAAGACCACCAAAAATTCAGAAATTTTAATTCCAAACTACAACATTTTCAGACAAGATAGAACTGCCAAAGGGGGCGGTGTTGCAATCTACTGCAAAGATAGCCTGCAGAGTTCTGTCCTACTATCCAGGTCTGTACCCAAACAATTTGAACTTCTACTTTTAAAAATCCACCTCTCTAAAAACAAGTCTCTCACCGTTGCCGCCTGCTATAGACCACCCTCTGCCCCCAGCTGTGCTCTGGACACCATATGTGAACTGATTGCCCCCATCTATCTTCAGAGCTCGTGCTGCTAGGCGACCTAAACTGGAACATGCTTAACACCCCAGCCATCCTACAATCTAAACTTGATGCCCTCAATCTCACACAAATTATCAATGAACCTACCAGGTACCCCCAAAGCCTTAAACACGGGCACCCTCATAGATATCATCCTAACCAACTTCCCCTCTAAATACACCTCTGCTGTCTTCAACCAAGATCTCAGCGATCACTGCCTCATTGCCTGCATCCGTAATGGGTCAGCGGTCAAACGACCTCCACTCATCACTGTAAAACGCTCCCTGAAACACTTCAGCGAGCAGGCCTTTCTAATCGACCTGGCCGGGGTGTCCTGGAAGGATATTGATCTCATCCCGTCAGTAGAGGATGCCTGGATATTTTTAAAAATGCCTTCCTAACAATCTTAAATAAACATGCCCCATTCAAGAAAATTAGAACCAGGAACAGATATAGCCCTTGGTTCTCCCCAGACCTGACTGCCCTTAACCAACACAAAAACATCCTATGGCGTTCTGCATTAGCATCGAACAGCCCCGTGATATGCAGCTGTTCAGGAAGCTAGAAACCGTTATACACAGGCAGTTAGAAAAGCCAAGGCTAGCTTTTTCAAGCAGAAATTTGCTTCCTGCAACACTAACTCAAAAAAGTTCTGGGACACTGTAAAGTCCATGGAGAATAAGAACACCTCCTCCCAGCTGCCCACTGCACTGAAGATAGGAAACACTGTCACCACTGATAAATCCACCATAATTGAGAATTTCAATAAGCATTTTTCTACGGCTGGCCATGCTTTCCACCTGGCAACTCCTACCCCGGTCAACAGCACTGCACCCCCAACAGCAACTCGCCCAAGCCTTCCCCATTTCTCCTTCTCCCAAATCCATTCAGCTGAAGTTCTGAAAGAGCTGAAAAATCTGGTCAATTCTTGGACCGACTCTCTTCTCTGTATACATCAATGAGGTCGCTCTTGCTGCTGGTGAGTCTCTGATCCACCTCTACGCAGACGACACCATTCTGTATACTTCCGGCCCTTCTTTGGACACTGTGTTAACAACCCTCCAGGCAAGCTTCAATGCCATACAACTCTCCTTCCGTGGCCTCCAATTGCTCTTAAATACAAGTAAAACTAAATGCATGCTCTTCAACCGATCGCTACCTGCACCTACCCGCCTGTCCAACATCACTACTCTGGACGGCTCTGACTTAGAATACGTGGACAACTACAAATACTTAGGTGTCTGGTTAGACTGTAAACTCTCCTTCCAGACCCATATCAAACATCTCCAATCCAAAGTTAAATCTAGAATTGGCTTCCTATTTCGCAACAAAGCATCCTTCACTCATGCTGCCAAACATACCCTTGTAAAATTGACCATCCTACCAATCCTCGACTTTGGCGATGTCATTTACAAAATAGCCTCCAATACCCTACTCAACAAATTGGATGCAGTCTATCACAGTGCAATCCGTTTTGTCACCAAAGCCCCATATACTACCCACCATTGCGACCTGTACGCTCTCGTTGGCTGGCCCTCGCTTCATACTCGTCGCCAAACCCACTGGCTCCATGTCATCTACAAGACCCTGCTAGGTAAAGTCCCCCCTTATCTCAGCTCGCTGGTCACCATAACATCTCCCACCTGTAGCACACGCTCCAGCAGGTATATCTCTCTAGTCACCCCCAAAACCAATTCTTTCTTTGGCCGCCTCTCCTTCCAGTTCTCTGCTGCCAATGACTGGAACGAACTACTAAAATCTCTTAAATTGGAAACACTTATCTCCCTCACTAGCTTTAAGCACCAACTGTCAGAGCATCTTACAGATTACTGCACCTGTACATAGCCCACCTATAATTTAGCCCAAACAACTACCTCTTTCCCAACTGTATTTAATTTATTTATTTATTTTGCTCCTTTGCACCCCATTATTTTTATTTCTACTTTGCACATTCTTCCATTGCAAAACTACCATTCCAGTGTTTTACTTGCTATATTGTATTTACTTTGCCACCATGGCCTTTTTTGCCTTTACCTCCCTTCTCACCTAATTTGCTCACATTGTATATAGACTTGTTTTTTTTTTACTGTATTATTGACTGTATGTTTGTTTTACTCCATGTGTAACTCTGTGTCGTTGTATGTGTCAAACTGCTTTGCTTTATCTTGGCCAGGTCGCAATTGTAAATGAGAACTTGTTCTCAACTTGCTTACCTGGTTAAATAAAGGTGAAATAAATAAAAAAAGAAAAAGAAAATTGGGGTTGCATGGGGCTGGTGTTGATGTTGGGGTTGCATGGGGCTGGTGTTGATGTTGGGGTTTCATGGGGCTGGTGTTGATGTTGGGGTTACATGGGGCTGGTGTCAGGGTTACATGGGGCGGGTGTTAGGGTTACATGGGGCTGGTGTTGGGGTTGGGGTTACATGGGGCTGGTATTGGGGTTACATGGAGTTGGTGTCAGGGTTACATGGAGTTGGTGTCAGGGTTACATGGGGCTGGTGCTGGGGTTACATGGAGTTGGTGTCAGAGTTACATGGGGCTGGTTTGGGGTTACATGGGGCTGGAATAGGGGTTACATGGGGCTGGTGTTGGGGTTTCATGGGGCTAGTGTTGGGGTTACTTGGGGCTGGTGTTACATGGTGTCTGGTGTCGGGGTTAGGGGTTACATGGGGCTCGTGTTGGGGTTACATGGGGCTTGTGTTGGGGTTACATGGGGCTGGTGTTACATGGGGCTGGTGTTGGGGTTACATGGGGCTGGTGATGGGGTTACATGGGGCTGGTATTGATGTTGGGTTTACATGGGGCTGGTATTGGTGTTACATGGGGCTGGTTCTGGGGTTACATGGGGCTTGTGTTGGGGTTACATGGGACTGGTGTTGGTGTTACATGGGGCTGGTGTTTGGGCTGGTGTTGGGGTTACTTGGGGTTGGTGTTACATGGGGCTGGTGTTACATGGGGCTGGTGTTGGGGTTACATGGGCCTGCTGTTACATGGGGCTGGTGTTGGGGTTACATGGGGCTGCTGTTACATGGGGCTGCTGTTACATGGGGCTGGTGTTGGGGTTACATGGGGCTGGTGATGGGGTTACATGGGGCTGGTATTGATGTTGGGTTTACATGGGGCTGGTGTTGGGGTTACATGTGGCTGGTGTTACATGGGGCTGGTTTCGGGGTTAGGTGTTACATGGGGCTGGTGTTGGGGTTACATGGGGCTGGTGTTACATGGGGCTGGTGTTGGGGTTATATGGGGCTAGTGTTACATGGGGCTGGTGTTACATGGGGCTGGTGTTGGGGTTATATGGGGCTGGTGTTACATGGGGCTGGTGTTGGGGTTACATGGGGATGGTGTCGGGGTAAATGGGGTTGTGTTGGGGTTACATGGGGATGGTGTAGGGGTTACATAGGGCTGGTGTTGGGGTTATACATGGGGCTTGTGATGGGGTTACATGGGGCTGGTGATGGGGTTACATGGGGCTGGTATTGAGGTTACATGGGGCTGGTATTGGGGTTACATGGGGCTGGTGTTGGGGTTACATGGGACTGGTGTTGGTGTTACATGGGGCTGGTGTTTGGGCTGGTGTTGGGATTACTTGGGGCTGGTGTTACATGGGGCTGGTGTTGGGGTTACATGGGGCTGCTGTTACATGGGGCTCGTGTTGGGGTTACATGGGGCTGCTGTTACATGGGGCTGGTGTTGGGGTTACATGGGGCTGGTGATGGGGTTACATGGGGCTGGTATTGATGTTGGGTTTACATGGGGCTGGTGTTGGGGTTACATGTGGCTGGTGTTACATGGGGCTGGTTTCGGGGTTAGGTGTTACATGGGGCTGGTGTTGGGGTTACATGGGGCTGGTGTTACATGGGGCAGGTGTTGGGGTTACATGTGGCTGGTGTTACATGGGGCAGGTGTCTGGGTTATATGGGGCTGGTGTTACATGGGGCTGGTGTTACATGGGGCTGGTGTTGGGATACATGTGGCTGGGGTTACATGGGGATTGTGCTGGGGTTACATGGGGCTGGTGTTGGGGTTATACATGGGGCTTGTGATGGGGTTACATGTGGCTGGTGTTACATGGGGCTGGTTTTGGGGTTACATGGGGCTGGTGTTACATGGGGCTGGTATTGGGGTTATATGGGGCTGGTGTTACATGGGGCTGGTGTTGGGGTTATATGGGGCTGGTGTTACATGGGGCTGGTGTTGGGGTTAAATGGGGATGGTGTCGGGGTAAATGGGGTTGGTGTTGGGGTTAAATGGGGATGGTGTCGGGGTAAATGGGGTTGTGTTGGGGTTACATGGGGCTGGTTAGGGGTTACATAGGGCTGGTGTTGGGGTTATACATGGGGCTTGTGATGGGGTTACATGGGGCTGGTGATGGGGTTACATGGGGCTGGTGTTGGGGTTATATGGGGCTTGTGTTGGGGTTACATGGGACTGGTGTTGGTGTTACATGGGGCTGGTGTTTGGGCTGGTGTTGGGGTTACTTGGGGTTGGTGTTACATGGGGCTGGTGTTGGGGTTACATGGGCCTGCTGTTACATGGGGCTGGTGTTGGGGTTACATGGGGCTGCTGTTACATGGGGCTGCTGTTAATTGGGGCTGGTGTTGGGGTTACATGGGGCTGGTGATGGGGTTACATGGGGCTGGTATTGATGTTGGGTTTACATGGGGCTGGTGTTGGGGTTACATGTGGCTGGTGTTACATGGGGCTGGTTTCGGGGTTAGGTGTTACATGGGGCTGGTGTTGGGGTTACATGGGGCTGGTGTTACATGGGGCTGGTGTTGGGGTTATATGGGGCTAGTGTTACATGGGGCTGGTGTTACATGGGGCTGGTGTTGGGGTTATATGGGGCTGGTGTTACATGGGGCTGGTGTTGGGGTTACATGGGGCTGGTGTTGGGGTTACATGGGGATGGTATTGGGGTTACATGGGGCTGGTGTTACATGGGGCTGGTGTTACATGGGGCTGGTGTTGGGGTTACATGGGGCTGGTGTTGGGGTTACATGGGGCTGGTTTGGGGCTTAGGTGTTACATGGGGCTGGTGTTGGGGTGTTTCGGGGTTACATGGGGCTGGTGTTACATGGGGCAGGTGTTGGGGTTACATGTGGCTGGTGTTACATGGGGCAGGTGTCTGGGTTATGGGGCTGGTGTTATGGGGCTGGTGTTACATGGGGCTGGTGTTACATGGGGCTGGTGTGTTGGGGTTATACATGGGGCTTGTGATGGGGTTACATGTGGCTGGTGTTACATGGGGCTGGTTTTGGGGTTACATGGGGCTGGTGTTACATGGGGCTGGTATTGGTGTTATATGGGGCTGGTGTTACATGGGGCTGGTGTTGGGGTTATATGGGGCTGGTGTTACATGGGGCTGGTGTTGGGGTTAAATGGGGATGGTGTCGGGGTAAATGGGGTTGGTGTTGGGGTTAAATGGGGATGGTGTCGGGGTAAATGGGGTTGTGTTGGGGTTACATGGGGCTGGTGTAGGGGTTACATAGGGCTGGTGTTGGGGTTATACATGGGGCTTGTGATGGGGTTACATGGGGCTGGTGATGGGGTTACATGGGGCTGGTGTTGGGGTTATAAATGGGGCTTGTGATGGGGTTACATGGGGCTGGTGATGGGGTTACATGGGGCTGGTGTTGGGGTTATGAATGGGGCTGAGATAACATGGGGCTGTTGTTGGGGTTACATGGGGCTGGTGTTGATGTTGGGGTTACATGGGGCTGGTGTTGGGGTTATATTGGGCTGAGAAAACATGGGGCTGTTGTTGGGGTTACATGGGGCTGGTGTTGATGTTGGGGTTACATGGGGCTGGTATTGGGGTTCATGGGGCTGGTGTTGGTGTTGGGGTTACATGGGGCTGGTTTTGGGTTTACATGGGGATGGTGTTGATGTTGGGGTTCCATGGGGCTGGTGTTGGTGTTGAGATTACATGGGGATGGTGTTGATGTTGGGGTTACATGGGGCTGGTGTTGGGGTTCATGGGGCTGGTGTTGGGGTTATATGGGGCTGAGATAACATGGGGCTGTTGTTGGGGTTACATGGGGCTGGTGTTGATGTTGGGGTTACATAGGGCTGGTGTTGGGGTTCATGGGGCTGGTGTTGGTGTTGGGGTTACATGGGGCTGGTTTTGGGGTTCATGGGGCTGGTGTTGGTGTTGGGGTTACATGGGGCTGGTGTTGGGGTTACATGGGGCTGGTGTTGATGTTGGGGTTTCATGGGGCTGGTGTTGATGTTGGGGTTACATGGGTCTGGTGTCAGGGTTACATGGGGCTGGTGTTGGGGTTACATGGGGCTGGTGTTGGGGTTGGGGTTACATGGGGCTGGTATTGGGGTTACATGGAGTTGGTGTCAGGGTTACATGGGGCTGGTGCTGGGGTTACATGGAGTTGGTGTCAGGGTTACATGGGGCTGGTATGGGGTTACATGGAGTTGGTGTCAGGGTTACATGGGGCTGGTGTTGGGGTTACATGGGGCTGGTGTTGGGGTTACATGGGGCTGGTTCTGGGGTTACATGGGGCTGGTGCTGGGGTTACATGGGGTTGGTGTTGGGTTCACATGGGGCTGGTGTTGGGGTTACATGGGGATGGTGTTGGGGTTACATGGGGCTGGTATTGGGGTTACATGGGGCTGGTGTTGGGGTTACATGGTGTTGGTCTGGGGTTACATGGGGCTGGTGTTGGTGTTGGTGTTACACGGGGCTGCTGTTACATGGGGCTGCTGTTACATGGGGCTGCTGTTACATGGGGCTGGTGTAGGGGTTACATAGGGCTGGTGTTGGGGTTATACATGGGGCTTGTGATGGGGTTACATGGGGCTGGTATTGGGGATACATGGGACTGGTGTTGGTGTTACATGGGGCTGGTGTTTGGGCTGGTGTTGGGGTTACTTGGGGCTGGTAATACATGGGGCTGGTGTTGGGGTTATATGGGGCTGGTGTTACATGGGGCTGGTGTTACATGGGGCTGGTGTTGGGGTTACATGGGGATGGTGTCGGGGTAAATGGGGTTGTGTTGGGATTACATGGGGCTGGTGTAGGGGTTACATAGGGCTGGTGTTGGGGTTATACATGGGGCTTGTGTTGGAGGTTACATGGTTACATGGGGCTGGTATTGGGGTTACATGGGGCTGGTGTTGGGGTTACATGGGACTGGTGTTGGTGTTACATGGGGCTGGTGTTTGGGCTGGTGTTGGGGTTACTTGGGGCTGGTGTTACATGGGGCTGGTGTTGGGGTTACATGGGGCTAGTGTTACATAGGGCTGGTGTTGGGGTTATATGGGGCTGGTATTGGGGTTACATGGGGCTGGTGTTGGGGTTACATGGGGCTGGTGTTGGTGTTACATGGGGCTGGTGTTTGGGCTGGTGTTGGGATTACATGGGGCTGGTATTACATGGGGCTGGTGTTACATGGGGCTGGTGTTACATGGGGCTGGTGTTGTTTACATGGGGCTGGTGGTGTCATGGGGCATGGGGCTGGTGTTACATGGGGCTGGTGTGTGGGGTTACATGGGGCTGCTGTTACATGGGGCTAGTTATTGGGGTTACATGGGGCTGGTGTAGGGTTACATGGGGCTGGTATTGATGTTGGGTTTACATGGGGCTGGTGTTGGGGTTACATGTGGCTGGTGTTACATGGGGCTGGTTTCGGGGTTAGGGGTTACATGGGGCTGGTGTTGGGGTTACATGGGGCTGGTGTTGGGGTTACATGGGGCTGGTGTTGGGGTTACATGGGGCTGGTGTTGGGGTTACATGGGGCTGGTGTTGGGGTTTCATGGGGCTGGTGTTGGGGTTACATGGGGCTGATGTTGGGGTTACATGGGGCTGGTGTTGGGGTTAAATGGGGCTGGTGATGGGGTTACATGGGGATGGTGTTGGGTTACATGGGCCTGGTGTTGGGGTTACATGGGGCTGTTGTTGGGGTTACATGGGGCTGGTGTTGGGGTTACATGGAGCTGGTGTTGGGGTTACATGGGGCTGGTGATGAGGTTACATGGAGCTTGTGTTACATGGGGCTGGTGATGGGGTTACATGGGGCTGGGGTTCCATGGGGCTGGTGTTGGGGTTAAATGGGGCTGGTGTTACATGGGGCTGGTGTTGGGGTTACATGTGGCTGGTGTTACATGGAGCTGGTGTTGGGGTTACATGGGGCTGGTGTTGGGGTTACATGGGGCTGGTGTTGGGGTTACATGGGGCTGGTATTACATGGGGCTGGTGTTGGTGTTGGGGTTACATGGGGCTGGTGATGGGGTTATATGGGGCTGGTATTGATGTTGGGTTTACATGGGGCTGGTGTTGGGGTTATGGAGCTGGTGTTACATGGGGCTGGTTCTGGGGTTACATGGGGCTGGTGCTGGGGTTACATGGGGCTGGTGTTGGGGTTACATGGGGCTGGTGTTGGGGTTACATGGGACTGGTGTTGGTGCTACATGGGGCTGGTGTTTGGGCTGGTGTTGGGGTTACTTGGGGCTGGTTACATGGGGCTGGTGTTGGGGTTACACGGGGCTGCTGTTACATGGGGCTGCTGTTACATGGGGCTGCTGTTACATCGGGCTGGTGTAGGGGTTACATAGGGCTGGTGTTGGGGTTATACATGGGGCTTGTGATGGGGTTACATGGGGCTGGTATTGGGGATACATGGGGCTGGTGTTGGGGTTACATGGGGCTGGTGTTTGGGCTGGTGTTGGGTTACTGGTGTTACATGGGGCTGGTGTTGGGGTTACATGGGGCTGGTGTTACATAGGGCTGGTGTTGGGGTTATATGGGGCTGGTATTGGGGTTACATGGGGCTGGTGTTGGGGTTACATGGGGCTGGTGTTGGTGTTACATGGGGCTGGTGTTTGGGGCTGGTGTTGGGGTTACATGGGGCTGGTATTACATGGGGCTGGTGTTACATGGGGCTGGTGTTACATGGGGCTGGTGTTGGGGACATGGGGCTGGTGTTACATGGGGCTGGTGTTGGGGCTTACATGGGGCTGGTGTTTACATGGGGCTGGTGTTGGGGTTACATGGGGCTGCTGTTACATGGGGCTGGTATTGGGGTTACATGGGGCTGGTGATGGGTTACATGGGGCTGGTATTGATGTTGGGTTTACATGGGGCTGGTGTTGGGGTTACATGTGGCTGGCTGGTGTTACATGGGGCTGGTTTACATGGGGCTGGTGTTGGGGTTACATGGGGCTGGTGTTGGGGTTACATGGGCTGGTGTTGGGGTTACATGGGGCTGGTGTTGGGGTTACATGGGGCTGGTGTTACATGGGGCTGGTGTTGGGGTTTCATGGGGCTGTGTTGGGGTTACATGGGGCTGGTGTTGGGGTTACATGGGGCTGGTGTTGGGGTTAAATGGGGCTGGTGATGGGGTTACATGGGGATGGTGTTGGGGTTACATGGGGCTGGTGTTGGGGTTACATGGGGCTGTTGTTGTTGGGTTACATGGGGCTGGTGTTGGGGTTACATGGAGCTGGTGTTGGGGTTACATGGGGCTGGTGTTGAGGTTACATGGGGCTTGTGTTACATGGGGCTGGTGTTGGGGTTACATGGGGCTGGGGTTCCATGGGGCTGGTGTTGGGGTTAAATGGGGCTGGTGTTACATGGGGCTGGTGTTGGGGTTACATGTGGCTGGTGTTACATGGAGCTGGTGTTGGGGTTACATGGGGCTGGTGTTGGGGTTACATGGGGCTGGTGTTGGGGTTACATGGGGCTGCTGTTACATGGGGCTAGTATTGGGGTTACATGGGGCTGGTGATAGGGTTACATGGGGCTGGTATTGATGTTGGGTTTACATGGGGCTGGTGTTGGGGTTACATGTGGCTGGTGTTACATGGGGCTGGTTTCGGGGTTAGGGGTTACATGCGGCTGGTGTTGGGGTTACATGGGGCTGGTGTTGGGGTTACATGTGGCTGGTGTTGGGGTTACATGGGGCTGGTATAGGGGTTACATGGGGCTGGTGTTGGGGTTTCATGGGGCTAGTGTTGGGGTTACATGGGGCTGATGTTGGGGTTACATGGGGCTGGTGTTGGGGTTAAATGGGGCTGGTGATGGGGTTACATGGGGATGGTGTCGGGGTTACATGGGCCTGGTGTTGGGGTTACATGGGGCTGTTGTTGGGATTACATGGGGCTGGTGTTGGGGTTACATGGAGCAGGTGTTGGGGTTACATGGGGCTGGTGATGAGGTTACATGGAGCTTGTGTTACATGGGGCTGGTGTTGGGGTTACATGGGGCTGGGGTTCCATGGGGCTGGTGTTGGGGTTAAATGGGGCTGGTGTTACATGGGGCTGGTGTTGGGGTTACTTGTGGCTGGTGTTACATGGAGCTGGTGTTGGGGTTACATGGGGCTGGTGTTACATGGGGCTGTTGTTACATGGGGCAGGTGTTGGGGTTACATGGGGCTGGTGTCGGGGTTAGGGGTTACATGGGGCTGGTGTTGGGGTTACATGGGGCTTGTGTTGGGGTTTGTTGGAGAAAACCATTGAAGTAAGCTCAGCATTGCATGCTTGGCTGCTAGGCTGAAGTAGCTAGCACATGTACATTTAGAGAAGATGATATCCAGGCCATAGGACACCCAGACCATACTCTATTTTTAACCAAGACCATACGTGCATCCATGACAGCTGAACGTGCAGTGGTCAGCAGGGTATAGGAAGAAAGATGTAGGCAAGATAACTGATGACTAAACATGGGCATGCAGTATATACATTATTTTTAGAACATGGAAAGAGTTCTGCCATCGTTGATACCAAAACCGGATACTAAGGGGGAGTAGCTCTATTTACATATGTGATGTACCCCAATACTATGTATGTATAAAAGTAGAGCCAGTGCTAAGAAGCGGCAGCTTTTCCGCGGATCAGCACGGCTTTGATAACTTGCATTAAAGTCTACATTGAATTCAACAGTTTCTTCTGAGAGTATTATATTTCTATAGACAGTATTATATTTCTGTAACAATTATCTACGACAGGTTACATGGGGCTGGTGTTACATGGGGCTGGTGTTGGGGTTACATGGGGCTGGTGATGGGGTTATATGGGGCTGGTATTGATGTTGGGTTTACATGGGGCTGGTATTGGTGTTACATGGGGCTGGTTCTGGGGTTACATGGGGTTGGTGTTGGGGTTACATGGGACTGGTGTTGGTGTTACATGGGGCTGGTGTTTGGGCTGGTGTTGGGGTTACTTGGGGCTGGTGTTACATGGGGCTGGTGTTGGGGTTACATGGGGCTGCTTTTACATGGGGCTGCTGTTACATGGGGCTGGTGTTGGGGTTACATGGGGCTGGTTACATGTGGCTGGTGTTACATGGGGCTGGTATTGATGTTGGGTTTACATGGGGCTGGTGTTGGGGTTACATGTGGCTGGTGTTACATGGGGCTGGTTTCGGGGTTAGGTGTTACATGGGGCTGGTGTTGGGGTTAAATGGGGCTGGTGTTACATGGGGCTGGTGTTGGGGTTATATGGGGCTGGTGTTACATGGGGCTGGTGTTACATGGGGCTGGTTGTTGGGGTTATATGGGGCTGGTGTTACATGGGGCTGGTGTTGGGGTTACATGAGGCTGGTGTTGGGGTTACATGGGGATTGTGTCGGGGTAAATGGGGTTGTGTTGGGGTTACATGGGGCTGGTGTAGGGGTTACATGGGGCTGCTGTTGAGGTTACATGGGGCTGGTATTGGGGTTACATGGGGCTGGTGTTGGGGTTACATGGGACTGGTGTTGGTGTTACATGGGGCTGGTGTTTGGGCTGGTGTTGGGGTTACTTGGGGCTGGTATTGATGTTGGGTGTACATGGGGCTGGTGTTGGGGTTACATGTGGCTGGTGTTACATGGGGCTGGTTTCGGGGTTAGGTGTTACATGGGGCTGGTGTTGGGGTTACACAGGGCTGGTGTTACATGGGGCTGGTGTTGGGGTTATATGGGGCTGGTGTTACATGGGGCTGGTGTTACATGGGGCTGGTGTTGGGGTTATATGGGGCTGGTGTTACATGGGGCTGGTGTTGGGGTTACATGGGGCTAGTGTTGGGGTTACATGGGGCTGGTGTTGGTGTTGGTGTTACATGGGGCTGGTGTTTGGGCTGGTGTTGGGGTTACATGGGGCTGGTGTTGGGGTTACATGGGGCTGGTATTGGGGTTACATGGGGCTGGTCTTGGGGTTACATGGGGCTGGTGTTGGTGTTACATGGGGCTGGTGTTTGGGCTGGTGTTAGGGTTATATGGGGCTGGGATTGAGGTTACATGGGGCTGGTGTTGATGTTATATGGGGCTGGTATTGGGGTTACATGGGGCTGGTGTTACATGGGGCTGGTGTTGGGGTTACATGGGGCTGGTGATGGGGTTACATGGGGCTGGTATTGATGTTGGCTTTACATGGGGCTGGTGTTGGGGTTACATGTGGCTGGTGTTACATGGGGGTGGTTTCGGGGTTAGGTGTTACATGTGGCTGGTGTTGGGGTTACATGGGGATGGTGTTACATGGGGCTGGTGTTGGGGTTACATGTGGCTGGTGTTACATGGGGCAGGTATTGGGGTTACATGGGGATTGTGCTGGGGTTACATGGGGCTGGTGTTGGGGTTATACATGGGGCTTGTGATGGGGTTACATGTGGCTGGTGTTACATGGGGCTGGTTTTGGGGTTAGGTGTTACATGGGGCTGGTGTTGGGGTTACATGGGGCTGGTGTTACATGGGGCTGGTGTTGGGGTTACATGTGGCTGGGGTTACATGGGGCAGGTGTTGGGGTTATATGGGGTTGGTGTTACATGGGGCAGGTGTCTGGGTTATATGGGGCTGGTGTTACATGGGGCTGGTGTTGGGGTTACATGTGGCTGTGGTTACATGGGGATTGTGCTGGGGTTACATGGGGCTGGTGTTGGGGTTATACATGGGGCTTGTGATGGGGTTACATGTGGCTGGTGTTACATGGGGCTGGTTTTGGGGTTATGTGTTACATGGGGCTGGTGTTGGGGTTACATGGGGCTGGTGTTACATGGGGCTGGTATTGGGGTTATATGGGGGCTGGTGTTACATGGGGCTGGTGTTGGGGTTATATGGGGCTGGTGTTACATGGGGCTGGTGTTGGGGTTATATGGGGCTGGTGTTACATGGGGCTGGTGTTGGGGTTAAATTGGATGGTGTCGGGGTAAATGGGGTTGGTGTTGGGGTTAAATGGGGATGGTGTCGGGGTAAATGGGGTTGTGTTGGGGTTACATGGGGCTGGTGTAGGGGTTACATGGGGCTGGTGTTGGGGTTATACATGGGGCTTGTGATGGGGTTACATGGGGCTGGTGATGGGGTAAATGGGGTTGGTGTTGGGGTTAAATGGGGATGGTGTCGGGGTAAATGGGGTTGTGTTGGGGTTACATGGGGCTGGTGTAGGGGTTACATAGGGCTGGTGTTGGGGTTATACATGGGGCTTGTGATGGGGTTACATGGGGCTGGTGATGGGGTTACATGGGACTGGTGTTGGGGTTACATGGGACTGGTGTTGGTGTTACATGGAGCTGGTGTTTGGGCTGGTGTTGGGGTTACTTGGGGCTGGTGTTACATGGGGCTGGTGTTGGGGTTACATGGGGCTGCTGTTACATGGGGCTGGTGTTGGGGTTACATGGTGCTGCTGTTACATGGGGCTGGTGTTGGGGTTACTTGGGGCTGGTGATGGGGTTACATGGGGCTGGTATTGATGTTGGGTTTACATGGGGCTGGTGTTGGGGTTACATGTGGCTGGTGTTACATGGGCCTGGTTTTGGGGTTACGTGTTACATGGTGCTGGTGTTGGGGTTACACGGGGCTGGTGTTACATGGGGCAGGTGTTGGGGTTACATGGGGCTGGTGTTACATGGGGCAGGTGTCTGGGTTATATGGGGCTGGTGTTACATGGGGATGGTGTTGGGGTTACATGTGGCTGGGGTTACATGGGGATTGTGCTGGGGTTACATGGGGCTGGTGTTGGGGTTATACATGGGGCTTGTGATGGGGTTACATGTGGCTGGTTTTGGGGTTACATGGGGCTGGTGTTACATGGGGCTGGTATTGGGGTTATATGGGGCTGGTGTTACATGGGGCTGGTGTTGGGGTTTTATGGGGCTGGTGTTACATGGGGCTGGTGTTGGGGTTAAATGGGGATGGTGTCGGGGTAAATGGGGTTGGTGTTGGGGTTAAATGGGGATGGTGTCGGGGTAAATGGGGTTGTGTTGGGGTTATATGGGGCTGGTGTAGGGGTTACATAGGGCTGGTGTTGGGGTTATACATGGGGATTGTGATGGGGTTACATGGGGCTGGTGATGGGGTTACATGGGGCTGGTGTTGGGGTTATACATGGGGCTTGTGATGGGGTTACATGGGGCTGGTGATGGGGTTACATGGGGCTGGTGTTGGGGTTATACATGGGGCTGGTGTTGGGGTTCATGGGGCTGGTGTTGGGGTTACATGGGGCTGAGATAACATGGGGCTGTTGTTGGGGTTACATGGGGCTGGTGTTGATGTTGGGGTTACATGGGGCTGGTGTTGGGGTTATACATGGGGCTTGTGATGGGGTTACATGGGGCTGGTGTTGGGGTTACATGGGGCTGGTGTTGGGGTTATACATGGGGCTGGTGTTGGGGTTCATGGGGCTGGTGTTGGGGTTACATGGGGCTGAGATAACATGGGGCTGTTGTTGGGGTTACATGGGGCTGGTGTTGATGTTGGGGTTACATGGGGCTGGTGTTGGGGTTACATGGGGCTGAAAAACATGGGGCTGTTGTTGGGGTTACATGGGGCTGGTGTTGATGTTGGGGTTACATGGGGCTGGTGTTGGGTTTACATGGGGATGGTGTTGATGTTGGGGTTCCATGGGGCTGGTATTGGTGTTGAGATTACATGGGGATGGTGTTGATGTTGGGGTTACATGGGGCTGGTCTTGGGGTTCATGGGGCTGGTGTTGGGGTTATATGGGGCTGAGATAACATGGGGCTGGTGTTGGGGTTACATGGGGCTGGTGTTGATGTTGGGGTTACATGGGGCTGGTGTTGGGTTTCATGGGGCTGGTGTTGGGGTTACATGGGGCTGGTTTTGGGTTTACATGGGGATGGTGTTGATGTTGGGGTTCCATGGGGCTGGTGTTGGGGTTATATGGGGCTGGTGTTGATGTTGGGGTTACATGGGGCTGGTGTTGGGGTTATACATGGGGCTTGTGATAGGGTTACATGGGGCTGGTGATGGGGTTACATGGGGCTGGTGTTGGGGTTATACATGGGGCTGGTGTTGGGGTTCATGGGGCTGGTGTTGGGGTTACATGGGGCTGAGATAACATGGGGCTGTTGTTGGGGTTACATGGGGCTGGTGTTGATGTTGGGGTTACATGGGGCTGGTGTTGGGGTTATACATGGGGCTTGTGATGGGGTTACATGGGGCTGGTGATGGGGGCTTACATGGGGCTGGTGTTGGGGTTATACATGGGGCTGGTGTTGGGGTTACATGGGGCTGAGATAACATGGGGCTGTTTGTTGTTGGGTTACATGGGGCTGGTGTTGATGTTGCTGGGTTACATGGGGCTGAGAAAACATGGGGCTGTTGTTGGGGTTACATGGGGCTGGTGTTGATGTTGGGGTTACATGGGGCTGGTGTTGGGTTTACATGGGGATGGTGTTGATGATGTTGGGGTTCCATGGGGCTGGTATTGGTGTTGAGATTACATGGGGATGGTGTTGATGTTTGGGGTTACATGGGGCTGGTCTTGGGGTTCATGGGGCTGGTGTTGGGGTTATATGGGGCTGAGATAACATGGGGCTGGTGTTGGGGTTACATGGGGCTGGTGTTGATGTTGGGGTTACATGGGGCTGGTGTTGGGTTTCATGGGGCTGGTGTTGGGGTTACATGGGGCTGGTTTTGGGTTTACATGGGGATGGTGTTGATGTTGGGGTTCCATGGGGCTGGTGTTGGTGTTGAGATTACATGGGGATGGTGTTGATGTTGGGGTTCATGGGGCTGGTGTTGGGGTTATATGGGGCTGAGATAACATGGGGCTGTTGTTGGGGTTACATGGGGCTGGTGTTGATGTTGGGGTTACATGGGGCTGGTGTTGGGGTTCATGGGGCTGGTGTTGGTGTTGGAGTTACATGGGGCTGGTTTTGGGTTTACATGGGGATGGTGTTGATGTTGGGGTTCCATGGGGCTGGTGTTGGTGTTGAGATTACATGGGGATGGTGTTGATGTTGGGGTTACATGGGGCTGGTGTTGGGGTTCATGGGGCAGGTGTTGGTGTTGGGGTTACATGGGGCTGGTTTTGGGGTTCATGGGGCTGGTGTTGGTGTTGGGGTTACATGGGGCTGGTGTTGGGGTTACATGGGGCTGGTGTTGATGTTGGGGTTTCATGGGGCTGGTGTTGATGTTGGAGTTACATGGGGCTGGTGTATGGGTTACATGGGGCTGGTGTTGGGGTTACATGGGGCTGGTGTTGGGGTTACATGGGGCTGGTGTTGGGGTTGGGGTTACATGGGGCTGGTATTGGGGTTACATGGAGTTGGTGTCAGGGTTACATGGGGCTGGTGTTGGGGTTACATGGGGCTGGTGTTGGGGTTACATGGGGCTGGTTCTGGGGTTACATGGGGCTGGTGCTGGGGTTACATGGGGTTGGTGTTGGGTTCACATGGGGCTGGTGTTGGGGTTACATGGGGCTGGTGATGGGGTTTACATGGGGCTGGTATTGATGTTGGGTGTACATGGGGCTGGTGTTGGGGTTACATGTGGCTGGTGTTACATGGGGCTGGTTTTAAATGGAGTTAGGTGTTACATGGGGCTGGTGTTGGGGTTACATGGGGCTGGTGTTACATAGGGCTGGTGTTGGGGTTATATGGGGCTGGTGTTACATGGGGCTGGTGTTACATGGGGCTGGTGTTGGGGTTATATGGGGCTGGTGTTACATGGGGCTGGTGTTGGGGTTACATGGGGCTGGTGTTGGTGTTGGTGTTACATGGGGCTGGTGTTTGGGCTGGTGTTGGGGTTACATGGGGCTGGTATTGGGGTTACATGGGGCTGGTATTTGTGTTACATGGGGCTGGTCTTGGGGTTACATGGGGCTGGTGTTACATGGGGCTGGTGTTACATGGGGCTGGTGTTGGTGTTGGTGTTTGGGCTGGTGTTGGGGTTATGTGGGGCTGGGATTGAGGTTACATGGGGCTGGTGTTGGGGTTACATGGGGCTGGTATTTGGGTTACATGGGGCTGGTCTTGGGGTTACATGGGGCGGTGTTGTTGTTACATGGGGCAGGTGTTTGGGCTGGTGTTGGGGTTATATGGGGCTGGGATTGAGGTTACATGGGGCTGGTGTTGGGGTTATATGGGGCTGGTATTGGGGTTACATGGGGCTGGTGTTGGGGTTACATGGGGCTGGTATTGGTGTTACATGGGGCTGGTGTTTGGGCTGGTGTTGGGATTACATGGGGCTGGTATTACATAGGGCTTGTGTTACATGGGGCTGGTGTTACATGGGGCTGGTGTCTGGGTTACATGGGGCTAGTGTTACATAGGGCTGGTGTTGGGGTTACATGGGGCTGGTATTGGTGTTACATGGGGCTGGTGTTTGGGCTGGTGTTGGGATTACATGGGGCTGGTATTACATGGGGCTGGTGTTACATGGGGCTGGTGTTACATGGGGCTGGTGTTACATGGGGCTGGTGTCTGGGTTACATGGGGCTGGTGTTACATGGGGCTGGTGTTGGGGTTACATGGGGCTGCTGTTACATGGGGCTGGTATTGGGGTTACATGGGGCTGGTGATAGGTTTACATGAGGCTGGTATTGATGTTGGGTTTACATGGGGCTGGTGTTGGGGTTACATGTGGCTGGTGTTACATGGGGCTGGTTTCGGGGTTAGGTGTTACATGGGGCTGGTGTTGGGGTTACATGGGGCTGGTGTTACATAGGGATGGTGTTGGGGTTATATGGGGCTGGTGTTACATGGGGCTGGTGTTACATGGGGCTGGTGTTGGGGTTATATGGGGCTGGTATTACATGGGGCTGGTGTTGGGGTTACATGTGGCTGGTGTTACATGGGGCTGGTTTCGGGGTTAGGGGTTACATGCGGCTGGTGTTGGGGTTACATGGGGCTGGTGTTGGGGTTACATGTGGCTGGTGTTGGGGTTACATGGGGTTGGTGTTGGGGTTACATGGGGTTTGTGTTGGGGTTACATGGGGCTGTGCTAGTGTTACAAGGGGCTGGTGTTGGGGTTACATGGGGCTGGTGCTAGTGTAACATGGGGCTGGTGTTGGGGTTACATGGGGCTGGTTCTGGGGTTACATGGGGTTTGTGTTGGGGTTCCATGGGGCTGTGCTAGTGTTACAAGGGGCTGGTGTTGGGGTTACATGGGGCTGGTGTTGGGGTTACATGGGGCTGGTTCTGGGGTTGCATGGGCTGGTGTTGGGGTTACATGGGGCTGGTTTTGGGGTTACATGGGGCTGGTTCTGGGGTTGCATGGGGCTGGTGTTGGGGTTACATGGGGCTGGTGTTGGGGTTACATGGGGCTGGTATTGGGGTTACATGGGGCTGGTTCTGGGGTTACGTGGGGCTGGTTCTGGGGTTGCATGGGGCTGGTGTTGGGGTTACATGGGGCTGGTGTTGGGGTTACATGGGGCTGGTTCTGGGGTTACATGGGGCTGGTACATGGGACTGTGGCTGGGGTACACTAAAAAAACTGATAAACCATTTTTGGTTCCAGGTAGAACCCTTTTGGGTTCCATGTAGAACCCTTTCCACAGAGGGTGTACATTGAACCCAAAAGGGTTCTACCTGAAGCCAATAAAAGGTTCTACCAGGGAAATCAAAAAGGGTTATAACAGGTGTGGCTTTTATGTCATGTCACTCACTGTTACATATGTTTATTATATTATAATGTAGGTTTAAGATCTTACCTCCCTGAAGGTTAGTAGTCCAAGTACTGTAGTCAGACGGGTGGACGGACAGACAGACAGGTTCAAGCAGAAATAATCATGTGAAACACACAAACGCAAACGTGCATGCAACACACACACAAAGCTCTGAAGCACGAGGCTGGTCATTGCCCCCTTGTCTGACATATCTCTGGGGCATGATACACCGCCCCTGCACTTCCAGAGCCTCTCACCATGTGGGGTGTGGGGACGTGCCCGCACATGTTTCCCACCACCAGCTGCCAGGCCCAGCAGGAACAACCATCATCATCACCATCATCATAATCACCATCATCATCATCATTACCACCATCATCATCGCCAATATCATCATCAACAATGATCAAATGGTCCAATGTTAATATGATGATACAATATCATGGTTACTTGGAAATCACTATGTACTCTGTGCATGTGTGTGCATACTTGCTTTCTTGTGTGTGTGAGATGTGCCTGTGTGTGTGTGCGTGTCTGTCACAGTGAGAGGATGAGGCAGGTAAGAGGAGATGTCTGGCCAGGGTATGTTCTCCTGTACCCCTGCTGGTGGTTGCCCTTCTGCTGTCTCAGCGCTGAATGTCAAGGTAAGGAAGGAGCACACACACACATGCTACAAAACCTAACGTGTTACTGAAGCATAAGTAGAGCGAACATACACACATACACACTGCACACACACACTGCACACACACACTGCACACACACACACACACACACACACATTCTCTCTCCCTCTGAAGCCATAGAAAGAAAAGTGGCACACACGTCAGAGCACCTGTGTGTGTCTTTTTCCATCACTGAAGCATCAGACTCAGTTCTATTTATGAATGAATGGCCTTTCAATATGCTTCAATAGCAGCAGCTAGATGACATGAACACAAATAGCTTATGACGTCATCAAAGGGAACTAATGCATCAGAGCTGTGTTTCCATGGTTTGCTAAATAGGAGTACAGTCACAGGGTGAACCCCATGCGTGCGAACATAGAGGAAGCACAGATTAGTAAAGGCCCAGTGCACTCAAAACCGTGACTGTCCAACACTATGTGGACACCCCTTCAAATGAGTGGATTGGGCTATTTCAGCCACACCCTTTGCTGACAGGTGTATAAAATCGAGCATACAGCCATGCAATCTCCATAGACAAACACCGGCAGTAGAATGGCCTTACTGAAGTGCTCACTGACTTTCAACGTGACACTGTCATAGGATGCCACCTTTCCAACAAGTCAGTTAGTCAAATTTCTGCCCTGCTAGACCGGCCGTGGTCAACTGTAAGTGCTGTTATTGTGAAGTGGAAACGTGTAGGAGTAACAACGGCTCAGCCGCGAAGTGGTAGGCCACACAAGCTCACAGAATGGGACCGCCATGTGCTGAAGCGCATAGAGAGTAAAAATTGTCTGTCCTCGGTTGCAAGACTCACTAATGAGTTCCAAACCTTCTCTGCAAGCAACTTTAGCGCACAAACTGTTCGTTGGGAGCTTCATGAAATGGGTTTCCATGGCTGAACAGCCGCACACAAGCCTAAGATCACCATGCGCAATGAGTAATGAAGTAATGAATCACGCTTCACCATCTGGCAGTCCGATGTACAAATCTGTGTTTGGCAGATGCCAGGAGAACGCTAGCTGCCCAAATGCATAGTGCCAAATGTAAAGTTTGGTGGAGGAGGAATAATGGTCTGTGGCTGTTTTCATGGTTCAGGCTCCTTAAGATTTCCCTTCACTGGAACTAACGCTACAGTATACAACGACATTCTAGACGATTCTGTGCTTGTGTAACCGATGTGAAATGGCTAGCTAGTTAGCAGGGTGCGCACTAATAGCGTTTCAATCGGTGGCGTCACTCGCTCTGACACCTTGAAGTAGTTGTTCCCCTTGCTCTGCAAGGGCCGCGGCTTTGGTGGAGCGATGGGTAACGATACTTCGTGGGAGGCAGTTGTTGATGTGTGCAGAGGGTCCCTGGTTCGGGGCGAGGTGAAGGACGAAAGCTATACTGTTACACTTCCACCTTTGTTACAACAGTTTGGGGAAGGGCCTTTCCTGTTTCAGCATGACACATGCCCTAGTGCACAAAGCAAGGTCCATACAGAAATGGTTTGTCAAGATTGGTGTGGAAGAACTTGACTGACCTGCACTGGCCAGCCCTGACCTCAACCCCATCAAACACCTTTGGGATGAATTGGATAGCCGACTGCGAGCCAGGCCTAATCATCCAACATCAGTGCCGACCTCACTAATGCTCTTGTGGCTAAATGGAAGCAAGTCCCCGCAGCAATGTTCCAATATCTAGTGAAAAGCCTTCCCAGAAGAGTGGAGGCTGTTATAGCAGCAAAGAGGGGACCAACTCCAAATTAATGCCCAGGATTTTGAAATGAGATGTTCGACGAGCAGTCCACATACTTTTGGCCATGTCGTGTATGTTTTATGTATATTTCCATACTATGAGGTTGAAATAATTCTGTGAAATTGTGAAAATGATGATAATGCCCTTTTAGTGTGAGAGCTGTTGGAAAATACCGCCTGAAATTACAGCCTGATTTGGTGGGATGGAATTTTGGCCTGTCTGGTTAATTAGTAAATTAGAAAGAGTTCCAAACCTCTTTGCCAATAACAGCTAGTTTTCCGTTTTCCCCCTCCACTCAGACCACTCCCAGACAGTCATAGCCAAATTCTTGCTTGAGAAACTGCTCTTTGCTAAGAAGCTGTTAATTATTTATTTTTTCATTTGAATTGAAAACAATCACAGTAAGGCACTTAATTGTTACCCAGAAATGATTTGATGTTGAGACAAAAACGGCTGCATTGCTGTTTATCTCTACACCTGTTGAAGATGTAACTGGGTGATTATGGTGCTGTAAGTCAGTCTTCGTGTCAGAGTGACTCACTCATAAAGCCTGCGTCACCCCACCCCCGCCGTTCTCTGATGCTCTCTCTCACTGTGTGTGTGTGTGTGTGTTGTAAATATATTAACATACAGTATGTGTTATACAGTAGACACAGGGTTAGGTCAAACTAGTTTTTCCTATTCAGACAGCAATGATATGTTTTCCATAGAACTGAACTCAAGTGCTCTATCACATTATAATCTCATCTTTGAGGACAATATATGAGGTAATTTCATTCACTAAGACTTCAGTCTTGAAGGACAATGAATATTGTCCGTTCATTCACTCAATTATTCATTCAACTGCTGCTCCTATGACCTACTAATTTCAGTAAAACCTGCTCATTTAAGTGTGTGTATACCTGACGCAGCCACACGAGGGCGACAAATCATCCTGTTACTAGCCTGGCCATGGTCCAGGTACATAAGGCGCTGTTGCACAATCCTGATTACCACATGATTGGTGAAATGCAAACTTGAGATCAGCTTGTTGTCTTATAGGGTCTAGTGTTCCACCTACTGTACATATGACCTTTAATGACCACATTATAGATTCATGATGCACTATAAAGCCATTAAAAAGACAGGTAACTGCCAAAATAAAGAAAACACCAACATAAAGTGTCTTAATAGTGCGTTGGGCCACTACGGTCCAGAACAGCATCAATGCACCTTGGCATTGATTCTACAAGTGTCTGGAGCTCTATTGAAAAGATCCGACACCATTCTTCCACAAGAAATTTGGTGTTTTGTTAATGGTAGTGGAAAACGCTATCTCAGGCACCACTCCAGAATCTCCCATAAGTGTTCAATTGGGTTGAGATCTGGTGACTGTGATGGCCATAGCATATGGTTTACATTGTTTTCATCCTCATCAAATCATTCAGTGTCCACTTGTGCCCTGTGGTTGGGGACATTGTCATCCTATGCGGGTATTTCCATGGTATACCCGCATAGGTATACATGACCCTATGCATGATGGGATGTTAACTGCTTCATTAACTCAGGACCCATACCTGTGTGGAAGCATCCTATTTTTATATACTTTGTATCCTTCATTTACTCAAGTGTTTCCATTATTTTGGCCGTTACCTGAAGGCTGTTTTGGTTCTTATTCGTATATTAGAGTAGCCTATTAGAGTTCCCTGAAAAGAGTTTGAATTTCCAGAAAAGAAACTCACACACCCTGATGTTCTCTTTACTTGAGTTGAAATGCTGCTCCACTATTTACTGGATTTGGCTGCAACACACACCACCACAGGAGCTTTGGATTTAAAACATACACACGTCTGCATGAATACACATGGGTGCGCTCACACACACACACACACTCACTCACACAGGCACGCATGGACGCACACACACACCACACATACACACCACTCAGCAGCACATATGGGATGCAGATGTGATGTATGAAGCTGGGGTCACAGAGTCCACAGTACCAGTGCTGGATAATTGCCTACCCTGACATTGGAGTCTTAAAGAGCACTGAGAAATGTCTATCTATTCATCCTGATATTGGTAAATCCAGGAAATTTCCTGTGGAATGGAAACCATGTTCTACTCTAAAATATCTAATACATTCTATTATATTCGCTTCTACCTCAGCAACACAGGATATTAAAAGGGAAGGAGTCGGACAGACCTTTATGAGATGGACGACGGTCTTCTTCTTTTCCCTTTGATCATGACTGAATAGAAACTAGAAGCTTTAGCAACACTTAATAATAAACCAGTAATAAACCATAATTACGAGTTATAAGCATGTATTTCAGATAGCAATATATCAATAACAGCCTCAAAATGTCTGATACTGTCTCAGAACCATTACTGGGTGAGAGTAGCAAGCCATCATAAGGATGTGCACGTTCTAAGTGCTTCACATTATGCCCCTATCACAATGATTTGTAACTGTGGGCTTGAAGTAGTGTTTTTTTTATCCCGTTCTGGATGTCTCCAGCAGATGATAGATTGTCATCAGGAGAAACGTTGAGAAGAGCTGATTGAGGGATGGATGAATGGGGGAAGGGGAGAAGGAGATGAGTGGAGGAGGGATTCTTAATCTCATTCTTTCTTTCCTAATCATCGAGGAGTAACATTAATGTGTGTTCATAACTCTCACACCTTCTATAGGCTACCTTAGCAGAAACATATACATACAGACACACAGCTATTTACAGTATTTACTGTACACAGACAGACATATAGGAAGATGTCTTCAGATATGGATGTGACCGTGCTCCTGGTGTGGAAGGCATCAAGACAACCATCCTGTATGGAGGGACAGCTGAGATGCCCCGGTTCATTACTGGGACCAAGGTAGGCCTCAATCTCTCCATCTCTACCTATTCCTCTGCGTAAACCTTTTTATCGCTATCCAAATTCATCCATTTCGATCTCTCTATCTATTTCATTTATAATCCTCAGTCTTTCTCTCTTTCTATTTCTCTCAATATGAATCTCTCGATCTATCTATTTTCACATAACTCCATCTATCGACTTTTCTATCCTCTTTCTCAAATAGTGGAGGTTTTCTCTAGGCCACAGACAGTTACTCGTCCAGGGCTTTGTCTCCAATTCCAAACGAATCTGATTACTGTGAAGAAGATGGTTGCAATAGATTCTAGAACATTATGTAGATTCTGAAAATAAAAAATAATGTTTGTTTCACTCAAATCAGGACAAATAAAATGGTCTTACTTATGGAGTCATATGACACTATTCATTCCATTAGTAATGACATGGTACAAGATATTATCCTGTTGCATCCTGCCTGTCAACAGGGACCACATACCCACAACAGTATGGTCAGTGCATAAAGGGGTGGCATTTGGTGGAACTGGAGAATCTGGAGGAAAATGACTCTGATCCGACTTTTCTCTAAACCACCCCTCCCTCTCTTCTTTTCTCTCCTCCACCTCTTTCATACCGTACATCCTCCTCCATTATCCCTATCCTCCTTTTACCCCCCCCACTCCTCCCCACCACCTCCTTCCCTCCTCCACAGGTAGCCTTCCATTTCTGTACCCAGCTGTGTGATGATTGTAAGGTGATAGACGACAGTAAGGGGCTGGACGTGCCCATGATTGAAAACATGTTCAAGCTGGAGATCTGGGAGACCCTGCTCACCTCCATGAAGATCGGAGAGGTGGCCGAGTTCTGGTGCGATGTCACTGTGAGTAGGACTCATTGTCCCACAATGCAGTGCCACGGTAGCATGATTCCAGATTCTAAACACCTCTCCAGAAGTCAACTGACTATCTCAATGAAAAAAGGGTTGTCCTAAGTGAACAACTATTTTACCTAGGGAGACGTTTCACAAAAGCTGAAAGGTATCAATCACATCAGAATATGAATATGATCAGAATAAGTGTCTCATGATGGTCGGCCTACATCTTACAAGGAACTAAAAGAGACACCACCCATTATTACAGTATTGTCAAAAACACAAAAGCATACCGAGTAAACACTTAAATATCTCCATAACTCTCTCAGTAGCATGAGGCACAATACAAACACACTGGAATATCATACACCTGATACAGGTGCTTTGTGGTCCCGTGTGTGTTCATCGCCAGTGTTGTGTCATAATGATGATAATCAGAAACAACATTAGGGACAGGTAAAAACAAACAGATTAGCTCTTGTGTCGTGTCAATGCTAATCTCAACCCACTATTAAAGAGGATCCAGGCATTTCTGTCAAGTCCCCTTTTATGCTATTTGTCCCTTCTGAGACAATTCAACACATCTCTAGTAAGCTATGAAAAGCACACATTTGTCGAAAATGTAGGCCCTACCTTCAGTTGTCTGTTTTATCTGTGCTCTTCAACGTATAATGTCTGCAATTGTAGGCTTTCCAGGGGTTTGGTTAAACATTTATATTTGGTAACACTTTATAGTCCATCTGTAGATGCTCTACAGACTATCTACAGTAACATTTCAATGAACTATCTACTAACCCTAACTCTAGCTTGAATCCTAACCTTAACCCTAAACTTAACCCTTACTTAACCTAACCCTAACCCTACCTCTAACCCTAACCCTTACCCTTAACCTAACCCTACCTCTAACCCTAACCCTAACCCTTATTCTAAACCTAACCCTAACCCTAACGCTTATCCTAAACCTAACTGTAACCCTAACCCTTACCCTAACCCTTATTCTAAACCTAACCCTAACGCTTATCCTAAACCTAACTGTAACCCTAACCCTTACCCTAACCCTTATTCTAAACCTAAACCTAAACCTAACCCTAACGCTTATCCTAAACCTAACTGTAACCTTAGCAAGCAGCTGCTTATCAACAGATATTTTGTTGATAGCATGACTATCTGTAGAGTATCTATAGATGGACTATCTGGACTATCCAAATAAAGTGTGAACTTACACTGAGTGCACAAAACATTAAGAACACCTTCCTAATATTGAGTTGCACCCCCCCGTTGAGCATGAACAACCCAGCTGCGTTGCAGTTTGTGACACAAACCGGTGCACCTGGCACTTACTACCATACCCCTTTCAAAGGCACTTATATTTTGTCTTGCCCATTCACCCACTGAATGGCACACGTACACAATTCATGTCTCAATGGTCTCGATGCTTAGAAATCCTTCTTTAACATGTCTCCTCCTCTTTTATTTAACTAGGAAAGTCAGTTAGTAGCAAATTCTTATTTACAACGACGGCCTACACCGGCCAAACCTGGACGACGCTGGGCCAATTGTGCGCCGCCCTATGGGACTCACAATCACAGCCAGTTGTGATACAGCCTGGATCCAAACCAGAGTGTCTGTAGTGACGCCTCAAGCACTGAGATGCAGTGCCTTAGACCGCTGAGCCACTCAGGGGCCCCTACACTGATCTACACTGATCTACACTGATTGAAGTGGATTTAACAAGTTTATCAATAAGGGATCACCTGGATTCACCTGGTCAGTCTATGTCATGGAAGAGCAGGTGGTCATAATGTTTTGTACACTCAGTGTTTATTTGTTCTATCAACAAAACCTGCTAGTGAGGGTAACCTAAGGTTGCTACTGTATCTACCACACCTGCTAGTGAGGGTAACCTAAGGTTGCTACTGTATCTACAACACCTGCTAGAGAGGGTAACCTAAGGTTGCTATCTACAACACCTGCTAGTGAGGGTAACCTAAGGTTGCTACTGTATCTACAACACCTGCTAGAGAGGGTAACCTAAGGTTGCTATCTACAACACCTGCTAGTGATGGTAACCTAAGGTTGCTACTGTATCTACAACACCTGCTAGTGAGGGTAACCTAAGGTTGCTACTGTATCTACAACACCTGCTAGTGATGGTAACCTAAGGTTGCTACTGTATCTACCACACCTGCTAGTGAGGGTAACCTAAGGTTGCTATCTACAACACCTGCTAGTGATGGTAACCTAAGGTTGCTACTGTATCTACCACACCTGCTAGTGAGGGTAACCTAAGGTTGCTACTGTATCTACAACACCTGCTAGAGAGGGTAACCTAAGGTTGCTATCTACAACACCTGCTAGTGATGGTAACCTAAGGTTGCTACTGTATCTACAACACCTGCTAGTGAGGGTAACCTAAGGTTGCTACTGTATCTACAACACCTGCTAGTGATGGTAACCTAAGGTTGCTACTGTATCTACAACACCTGCTAGAGAGGGTAACCTACGGTTGCTATCTACAACATCTGCTAGTGAGGGTAACCTAAGGTTGCTATCTACAACATCTGCTAGTGAGGGTAACCAAGGTTGCTACTGTACCTACAACACCTGCTAGTGAGGGTAACCTAAGGTTTCTACTGTATCTACAACACCTGCTAGAGAGGGTAACCTAAGGTTGCTATCTACAACACCTGCTAGTGAGGGTAACCTAAGGTTGCTACTGTATCTACAACACCTGCTAGTGAGGGTAACCTAAGGTTGCTACTGTATCTACAACACCTGCTAGAGAGGGTAACCTAAGGTTGCTATCTACAACACCTGCTAGTGAGGGTAACCTAAGGTTGCTACTGTATCTACAACACCTGCTAGAGAGGGTAACCTAAGGTTGCTATCTACAACACCTGCTAGTGAGGGTAACCTAAGGTTGCTACTGTATCTACAACACCTGCTAGTGATGGTAACCTAAGGTTGCTACTGTATCTACAACACCTGCTAGAGAGGGTAACCTAAGGTTGCTATCTACAACATCTGCTAGTGAGGGTAACCTAAGGTTGCTATCTACAACATCTGCTAGTGAGGGTAACCAAGGTTGCTACTGTACCTACAACACCTGCTAGTGAGGGTAACCTAAGGTTGCTACTGTATCTACAACACCTGCTAGAGAGGGTAACCTAAGGTTGCTATCTACAACACCTGCTAGTGAGGGTAACCTAAGGTTGCTACTGTATCTACAACACCTGCTAGAGAGGGTAACCTAAGGTTGCTACTGTATCTACAACACCTGCTAGTGAGGGTAACCTAAGGTTGCTATCTACAACACCTGCTAGTGATGGTAACCTAAGGTTGCTACTGTACCTACAACACCTGCTAGTGAGGTTAACCTAAGGTTGCTATCTGCAACACCTGCTAGTGAGGGTAACCTAAGGTTGCTACTGTATCTACAACACCTGCTAGTGAGGGTAACCTAATGTTTCTACAACACCTGCTAGTGAGGGTAGCCTAAGGTTGCTACTGTATCTACAACACCTGCTAGTGAGGGTAACCTAAGGTTGCTACTATATCTACAACACTTGCTAGTGAGGTTAACCTAAGGTTGCTACTGTATCTAAAACACCTGCTAGTGAGGGTAACCTAAGGTTGCTACTGTATCTACAACACCTGCTAGTGAGGTTAACCTAAGGTTGCTACTGTTTCTACAACACCTGCTAGTGAGGGTAACCTAAGGTTGCTACTGTATCTACAACACCTGCTAGAGAGGGTAACCTAAGGTTGCTACTGTATCTACAACACCTGCTAGTGAGGGTAACCTAAGGTTGATACTGTATCTACAACACCTGCTAGAGAGGGTAACCTAAGGTTGCTACTGTATCTACAAGACATGCTAGTGAGGGTAACCTAAGGTTTCTACTGTATCTACAACACCTGCTAGTGAGGGTAACCTAAGGTTTCTACTGTATCTACAACACCTGCTAGTGAGGGTAACCTAAGGTTGCTATCTACAACACCTGCTAATGAGGGTAACCTAAGGTTGCTACTGTATCTACAACACCTGCTAGTGAGGGTAACCTAAGGTTGTGTGTTCTAGTTTCATCTTTGGGTGACTTCTTTTCCCCCCAGTTATTTGTGTCTACTAGAGTCTGGCTGTGTGTGTATACGTGCATATATGTGTGCAAACTTCCGTATGCGTGTGTGTGTTTATACGTGCATGCATTTGTATGTGTATGTTGATGGAGGAGACAAACAGAAGGAGAACTTAGAGAGTGTGATTAATATGCAGCAGCTTCAACTTTCTCTAATCGCCTGTGATTACTGCTTACTCACCATGAACACAACCTGGGACGGGCTTTAAACCTGCTGGGGCACAGCCATTCATTCCTTATCTAGTAGCTACAACCTGGGTGCTTCACAGTAGGCTACATTCTGCGACCCTACTTGTGTTGAGGGTAAAATGAAGTGTTTACTCATCCCAACCAGCGGAGGGCGATATTGTTACATAGGAGACATAGTTCAGTTGAGGAGGAGAATTGGCAGAGTTTCACAATAACTTGTGTATTCACAAATACACCAGGGTCCTTTCTGGTTTAATTGATATACTAAGTATGACAGACAATGAGCAGTGTCGTACTCCACCCATTCAAAACAGTAGAAAAGGGGAAACCCCACTTAAACAAAATCTTATATCATATAGCTTTGGTCAGTTGTGACCAGTCTTTTCTTTTTTGCCTGTTTGCATGTTATTTTGGCATCAATACGTGTCACATATCAGTTTGCAAACAATGGAGAAAAAAAAGTAGTTAATAAAGCCACATACAAACATGTCTCTTTTTTGCTTTCTTGAGTAAGGCAGCTCCAAAAGTGTTCAACCTAGCTCAGTGCTTTCTGTGGTGGTGGTGGTGGTGGTGGTGTGGTGGTGGTGATGGTGGTGGTGATGGTGGTGGTGGTGTGGTGGTGGTGGTGATGGTGATGGTGATGGTGGTGGTGGTGATGGTGGTGGTGGTGGTGGTGGTGGTGATGGTGGTGGTGGTGGTGGTGGTGGTGATGGTGGTGGTGGTGATGGTGGTGGTGGTGGTGGTGATGGTGGTGGTGGTGATGGTGGTGGTGGTGGTGGTGGTGGTGATGGTGGTGGTGGTGATGGTGGTGGTGGTGGTGGTGGTGGTGGTGGTGGTGGTGGTGGTGGTGGTGGTGGTGGTGATGGTGGTGGTGGTGATGGTGGTGGTGGTGGTGGTGGTGGTGGTGGTGGTGGTGATGGTGGTGGTGGTGATGGTGGTGGTGGTGGTGGTGGTGGTGGTGGTGATGGTGGTGGTGGTGGTGCTGGGGAAGCCAGTGGAAAATACAGAGCGTGGGGGTTGGTAATGTTCTCTAGTTGCGCCGTCATAGGCTGTGTTCTGTCACTCATGGGGACACTACGTCACCACAAAATCTACAGGAACAGCTCTAAAATTCAAGCCCCATGGGTGCTGCCATAGAGTTACATTAGAAATGCCGTTCCAAGAAGGCTCAAGGTCATTGGCCACAGATAAAATGTGTTATATCACGTTATATCTACCGTAGCTTTGATTGGACTGATAATGTCAACATCATACTTTCAAAATCTTAGCTAGGAAGCTAGACAAGCATTAACCACCATGAATCACGTCGACAATCTAATGGCAAATCCTTTTCGATAAATTATATATAAAACGTATTGGTACTCATCGGCCATTGGACATAAACATTACACAACAAGTTGGAAATCGCAAATTCAACAATAAGTGGTTTGGAAGAAATCAGTGGCTAACTGCAAACGATGCAAAACAATCACTAGCCTGCTATTCAGTGGAGTGGGTGTGTGGTCCAAGTTTGGGTTTAAGGGTCTCTTTTCCAAGCTTAAAAGGATAAACATTCAACACGATGGGTCAGAAAAGGTTGAATACATTGGCCATGCTGTGAATCCAGCATGACTTCTGCCGCGTTCAAAAGAACTGGAAACTTGGAACTGGGAAATCTCAGACTTCAGTGCGTTCAAGAAAACTGGGAACTCATCTTGACGTCAGTTGGAGTTCTAGAAAGAGGCAGAGTTCCTGACTTGGAGTTCCGAGTTGGATGACCATTCGTAATGTATTTTCCCAGTCGGAGCAAATATTTTTCAGAGTTCCCACAAATCCCACAAGCACCATAAATCCAGAGAATGCCAGACTTTGATGACTTAAGTTTCATGACAAAATGTGCCCATAAGAAGGACCTCCGCACCACCTTCATGTTCAAGTGAGCACATCACAAGAAGGTGAGTTGAAAAATGTATTGTATGCTGCTGCATAAATGATGTAATATGCCAGGGAGATATGTATACTGTAGCTAAGAAAGTAATACTAAGTGTATGTTGTGTAGTAAGCTGTTAGTAGCCCATGTGCCTCACCCTAATAATTTGTTCCCCCTTCATAACTTAGCTTACCGTTTTGACTTGGTGGTGCACATGTAGCCTATAGCCTGTTTAATAGAAACGTAATCATTGAATATTGTAAGAGCTTTCATTGTCTGCTTATATGCCCCCTTTATTTATCAACGGTTCTGACTTGGTGTACAGGGAGAATACTGTAAGAACGGCCCATGTTCTGAATTCTGTCGCTGTACATTTCAAAAGTGCTGAACAAATAGTTATATTGACTGACAAGGCTCCGCTGATAGCCGGGTGTGGCAGTGGTAAGGATTTACTCCATGGTGCTGAAAAGAAAGCTCTGCTGTTGGGACAGCTTTGTGTAGGCCGTAACAGTTTGTGGTTTAGTGTTATGTAGTGGCTTTGCTGGCATGTATCTAAAAAAATTGGGGAGTTTGCCCCACCAGGATTTACATGGTAAAATCGCCACTGGCTCTGATTAACTTTGCTTACCCCGTCTTTCTGACTCTCTCTCCCCAGCACACTGGCCTCTACCCCCTGGTGGCCACACACACACATTGCGGAGGGCAAGGACCCTGTGGACTGGCACATCCATTCGTGTGGCATGGCCAACATGTTTGCCAACCACACCCTGGGCTATGATGACCTGGACCAGCTACAGAAGGAGCCTCAGCCTCTCTACTTTGTACTGGAACTGGTCAGGGTTAGAGGGAAACACTGGAATGGAGACATACACAGAGACACAGATATTGTACACACGTACAGACACATAAATACACAAATATTGCGTGTGTTTGGTTTTACTATCCTTGTGGGGACCAGAAGTCAAGGAAAATTCTATTTTAAGCTTAAGGTTTAGGGTTATGGTTACAATTAGGGTTAGGGTTAGAATTAGAGTTAGGGGTTAGGTTTAGGGTTAGGGGTTAAGGTTAGGGTTATGGAAAATATGAATAAATTGTTTGGTCCCCACAGGGATAGTAAAACAAATGTGCGTGTGTGTGTGTGTGTGTGTGTGCGTGCCTGACTGCCTGTCTGTGTATCCCAGGTGCACCGGCCCAGTGAGTATGACAGGGAGTCGTGGGCTCTGAATGATGAGGAGAGGCTGAAGGCTGTGCCCTTGTTCTACGGCCAGGGGAACATGATGGTGTGGATCGAGGGCCTGTTCTGACATGGCCCAGGAGATATGCACATATGGAGGGGGAGGGTCAATATTAAAGTGGACAGCAGAGATGGGGCTTGTGGAGGAAGAGGGAAGGGACGGGCAGTAACAAATCCTACGTCATTGTTACTTATTTATCTTAGTTTGTTTGGTGATCAATCCATTTGGGTAGAACATATATCCATTATGTCTGACTTGAATGGTTCAAACGCAACAAGTACTGTATCTAGTCATAAAGGGCAAATATATATATATATATTTTTCCCCACCTATATTTAACCAGGTGTGCTAGTTGAGAACAATTTCTCATTTACAACTGCGACCTGGCCAAGATAAAGCAAAGCAGTGCGACACAAACAACAACACAGAGTTACACATGGAATAAACAAGCATACAATCAAAAATACAATAGAAAAAGTCTATGTACAGTGTGTGCAAATCAGGTAAGATAAGGGAGGTAAGGCAATAAATAGGCCAATTTAGCAATTAAACACTGAAGTAATAGATGTGCAGAAGATGCAGGTGCAAGCAGAGATACTGGGGTGCAAAGGAGCAAAAAAATAAATAAATAAATAACAGTATGGGGATGAGGTAGTTGGATGGGCTATTTACAGATGGGCTATGTACAGGTGCAGTGATCTGTGAGCTGCTCTGACAGTTGGTGCTTAAAGCTAGTGAGGGAGATATGAGTCTCCAGCTTCAGTGATTTTTTTGCAATTCATTCCAGTCATTGGCAGCAGAGAACTGGAAGGAAAGGCAGCGAAAGGAAGAATTGGCTTTGGGGGTGACCAGTGAAATATACCTGCTGGAGTGGAGTGTGTGCTACGGGTGTGTGCTGCTATGGTGACCAGTGAGCTGAGATAAGGCGGGGCTTTAACTAGCAAAGACTTATAGATGACCTGGAGCCAGTGGGTATGGCGACGAATATGAAGCAAGGGCCAGCCAACGAGAGCATACAGGTCGCAGTGGTGGGTAGTATATGGGCCTTTTGTGACAAAACGGATGGCACTGTGATAGACTGCATCCAATTTGCTGAGTAGAGTGTTGGAGGCTATTTTTTAAATTACATCGCCGAAGTCAAGGATCGGCATGATAGTCAGTTTTACGAGGGTATGTTTGGCAGCATGAGTGAAAGAAAAGAGTCGGCCCAAGAATTTAACCCTGAGGAACCCCCATAGAGAGTGCCAGAGGTTCGGGCAACAGGCCCTCCGATTTGACAGACTGAACTCTGTCTGAGAAGTAGTTGGTGAACCAGGCGAGGCAATCATTTGAGAAACCAAGGCTGTCGAGTCTGCCGATAAGAATGTGGTGATTGACAGAGTCGAAAGCCTTGGCCAGGTCGATGAATACACCTGCACAGTATTGTCTCTTATCGATGGCGGTTATGATATCGTTTAGGACCTTGAGCGTGGCTGAGGTGCACCCATGACCAGCTCGGAAACCAGATTGCATAGCGGAGAAGGTACGGTGGTATTCGAAAAGGTTGGTGATCTGTTTGTTAACTTGGCTATTGAAGACCTTAGAAAGGCAGGGTAGGATAGATATTGGTCTGTAGTAGTTTGGGTCTAGAGTGTCTCCCCCTTTGAAGAGGGGGATGACCGCGGCAGCTTTCCAATCTTTGGGGATCTCAGACGATACAAAAGAGAGGTTGAACAGGCTAGTAATAGGGGTTACAACAATTACGGCGGATAATTTTAGAGAGGGTCCAGATTGTCTAGCCCGGCTGATTTGTAGGGGTCCAGATTTTGCAGCTCTTTGAGAACATTAGCTATCTGGATTTGGGTGAAGGAGAAATGGGGAGGCTTGGGCAAGTTGCTGTTGGGGGTGCAGAGCTGTTGACTGGGGTAGGGGTAGCCAGTTGGAAAGCATGGCCAGCCGTAGAAAAATGCTTATTGAAAATCTCAATTATCGTGGATTTATCGGTGGTGACAGTGTTTCCTTGCCTCAGTGCAGTGGGCAGCTGGGGTGAGGTGTTCTTATTCTCCATGGACTTTACAGTGTCCCAGAACTTTTTGGAGTTTGTGCTACAGGATGCAAATTTCTGTTTGAAAAAGCTAGCCTTTTCTTTCCTAACTGCCTATGTATATTGGTTCCTAACTTCCCTGAAAAGTTGCATATCGCTGGGGCTATTCGATGCTAATGCAGTACGCCACAGGATGATTTTGTGCTGGTCAAGGGCAGTCAGGTCTGGAGTGAACCAAGGGCTATATCTGTTCCTGGTTCAATTTTTTTTGAATGGGGCATGCTTATTTAAGATGGTGAGGAAAGCACTTTTAAAGAATAACCAGGCATCTTCTACTGACGGAATGAGGTCAATATCGATCTACGATACCCGGGCAAGGTCGATTAGAAATGCCTGCTCGCTGAAGTGTTTAAGGGAGCGTTTGACAGTGATGATGGGTGGTCGTTTGACCGCAGACCCATTACGGACGCAGGCAATGAGATCCTGGTTGAAGACAGCAGAGGTGTATTTGGAGGGCAGGTTGGTTAGGACGATATCTATGAGGGTGCCCGTGTTTATGGATTTGGGGTTGTACCTGGTAGGTTCATTGATCATTTGTGTGAGATTGAGGGCATCAAGCTTAGATTGTAGGATGGCCGGGGTGTTAAGCATGTCCCACTTTAGGTCACCTAACAGCACGAGCTTTGAAGATAGATGGGGGGCAATCAATTCACATATGGTGTCCAGGGCACAGCTGGGGGCAGAAGGTGGTCTATAGCAAGCAGCAACGGTGAGAGACTTGTTTCTGGAAAGGTGGATTTTTAAAAGTAGAAGCTCAAATTGTTTGGGCAAATGTTAAAAATGTTAAAGTTAGGGATGGAAATTTCAGGGATTTTGGTGGCCTTCCTAAGCCAGGATTCATACATGGCTAGGACATCCGGCTTGGCAGAGTGTGCTAAAGCAGTGAAGAAAAAAAACATAGGAAGGAGGCTTCTAATGTTAACATGCATGAAACCAAGGCTTTTACGGTTACAGAGGTCAACAAATGAGAGCGCCTGGGGAATCAGAGTGGAGCTAGGCACTGCAGGGCCTGGGTTAACCTCTACATCACCAGAGGAACAGAGGAGGAGTAGGATAAGAGTATGGCTAAAGACTATAAGAACTGGTTGTCTAGTACGTTCGGAACAGAGAGTAAAAGGAGCAGGTTTCTGGGAACAGTAGGATAGATTCAAGGCATAATGTACGACAAAGGTATGGTAGGATGTGAATACAGTGGAAGTAAACCTAGGCATTGAATGACGATGAGATAGGTATTGTCTCTAGAGACACCATTTAAACCAGGTGAGGTCACCGCATGTGTGGGAGATGGAACAAAAGGGTTATAGCTAAGGCATATTGAGCAGGCCTGGAGGCTCCACAGTGAAATAAGACAATAATCACTAACCAAAACAGCAATGGACAAGGCATATTGACATTAGGGAGAGGCATGCATAGCTGAGTGTTCATAGGGTCCAGTGAGTAGTTAAGCTGGCTGGAGACACGGCAATTCAGACAGCTTGCGGGCCGGGGCTAGCAGGCTAGCAGAAGGGCCTTAGAGGGACGTTGCAACGGAAGAAGTCTGTTGTAGCCCCCTCATGCGGTTACGTCGGCAAACCTGTCGTGATGGATCCACAGGACTCCGTGTAGTAAAAGTGTCCAGGCCAATTGGCAAAATAAAAAACGTCAAGCTTGGTTGTAGATTATGTACTTATCAGGTTTTGAATGAATATAGCCTTTTATTCTTTCCTTTAATCCATGGATTTTCACACACTTACAAAGTTTCTACCCTCAATGATGGGTTTCTACACTCCATGGGGTGGCAGGTAGCCTAGTGGTTATAGTGTTGAACTAGTAACTGAAAGGTTGCAAGATCAAATCCCTGAGCTGACAAGGTAAAAATATGTTGTTCTACCCCTGAACAAGGCAGTTAACCCACTGTTCCTAGGCTGTCATTGTAAACAAGAATTTGTTCTTAACTGACTTGCCTAGTTAAATAAAGGTTCAAAAAAAGAAGTGTAGTCATTTCTCTGTATCTTGTTGCCACCATTACATTCCACTAGGTGGCATTATTTCAATAGCATAGACCTCAGGGCTAAATACTGTACTATCAAAGTATACTTCTGATATATCAATAACAAAGTAACAAAGAGGATAATTAATTCACCAGTATGGCACAATGGCAGGACGTTCTCCAACAGATGGCTTTCTAAAACAGAGGCTTCTAGCGTGTATTCCAGCCCAGCACTAACATACCTGATTACACTAATCACGGTCCAGACTGAAGGCTTTGATTAGTTGATTAATGGAAACTGGTGGTGTTCGTGCTGGGCTGGGGCAAAAGCCTGTCCATGCAGTTGCTCACCAGGAGCATAGTTGGGGAACTCTGCTTTAGATTTGGAGAACCCTGCTCTAAGTTAATGTGTTGACCTGATATGCTTTCTGATGGCCTGCATGTTAACATGAAGGATCACTTTTCTGTGAAAGGAATGATAGGTGATTGAAGTGTCTGAGTGATAGGGGCCACATGCAGGTTAGTGATGGAAACACTCCCACAGTAACATGACAGACAGCACACCCACCCACCCACAGCTGGCTCCAGTAGGCTCCGTACAATAATATAAATGTCTGAGACACGTGTGTGTGTGTGTGTGTGTGTGTGTGTGTGTGTGTGTGTGTGTGTGTGTTGTGTGTGTGTGTGTGTTTGCTTGTTTGTGTGTGAGTAATACAGAGTGCTCAGGATGAGTAATGCCCCTGGGGTTTAGGAAACAGCTGAAGGTAGATTGCATGGCAAACAAACAAACATTTGACAAACGGGGGACATTTTGTTAGTCCCCACGAGGTCAAATGCTACTTCTAGGGGGTTAAGGTTAGGGTTAAGGGGTAAGAGTACGGATTACATTTTAGGGTTAGGGGTTAGGGAAAATATCATTTTTAATGGGACTGAATTGTGTGTCCCCACAAGGTTAGCTGTACAAGACTGTGTGTGTGTGTGTGTGTGTGTGCGTGTGTGTACAGTATCAGGTCGATGGCATACAGAGAGCTCACTTTCATTCAGGGAATCCCCTATCTGTCATGTCCTTTTCTCTGTACACTCAGAAAAAAGGGTTCTTTGGTGTTCTTTATAGAACCTTTAGATTTTTCTTGAGGAGATTCAAGAACCTAAAAAGGTTACAGTGCCTTCGGAAAGTATTTAAACCACTTTACTTTTTTTACAGCCTTATTCTAAAATGTATTCAAATGATCATTCGACACACAATAACCCATAATGACAAAGGAAATACAAGTTTTTAGATAATTTAGCAAATGTATTTTAAAATAAAAAATGGAAATATCACATTTGCATAAGTATTCAGACCCTTTACTCAGTACTTTGTTGAAGCATCTTTGGCAGCGATTACAGCCTCGAGTCTTCTTGGGTATGACACTACAAGCTTGGCACACCTGTATTCAGAGAGTTTGTCCCTTTCTTTTCTGCAGATCCTTCTGCGTTGTCTTGGCTGTGTGCTTGGTGTCATTGTCCTGTTGGAAGGTGAACCTTTACCCCAGTCTGTGATCCTGAGTGCTCGGGAGCAGGTTTTCATCAAGGATCTCTCTGTACTTTGCTCCCTTCATCTTTGCCCTGATCCTGACTAGCCTCCCAGTCCCTGCTGCTGAAAAACAACCCCACAGCATGAAGCTGCCACTGCCATGCTTCACCGTAGGGATGGTGCCAGGTTTCCTCCAGACATTATGCATGGCATTCAGACCAAAGAGTTCAATCTTGGTTTCATCAAACCGGAGAATCTTGTTTATCCTGGTCTGAGAGCCTTCAGGTGACTTTTGGCCTTTTACTGAGGATTAGCTTCCGTCTGGCAACTCTACCGTAAAGCCTGATTGGTGGAGTGCTGCAAAGATGGTTGTCCTTCTGGTAGGTTCTCCCATTTCTACAGAGGAACTCTAGAGCTCTGTCAGAGTGACCATCGGGTTCTTGGTCACATCCCTGACCAATCAATCAATCAATCAAATGTATTTATAAAGCCCTTCTTACATCAGCTGATGTCACAAAGTGCTGTACAGAAACTCAGCCTAAAACCCCAAACAGCAAGCAGTGCAGGTGTAGAAGCACGGCCAAGGCCCTTCTACCCAGATTGCTCAGTTTGGCCCTGGCAGCCAGCTCTAGGAAGAGACTTGGTGGTTCCAAACTTCTTCCATTTAAGAATGATGGGGTCCACTGTGTTCTTGGGGACCTTCAATGCTGCAGACATTTCTTTGGTACCCTTCCCCTGATCTGTGCCTCGACACAATCCTGTCTCTGAGCTCTATGGACAATTAATTTGACCTCATGGCTTGGTTTTTGCTCTGACATGCACTGTCAACTATGGGACCTTATATAGACCGCTGTGTACCTTTCCATATCATGTCCAATAAATTTAATTGACCACAGGTGGACTCCAATCAAGTTGTAGAAACATCTCAAGGATGATCAATGGAAACAGGATGCACCTGAGCTCAATTTTGTGTCTCATAGTAAAGGGTCAGAATACTTATGTAAATAAGGTATTTATGTTTTTTATGAGTGAAAGTTTACAACCTAGGTGCACAGGTTGAGAGAAATTTGATTAATCAAGGTGACAGACATTTACACATTCAATACCACCTTGAACAACCGTGCCTGCATCTAGCTGATCTAGATTGTAATCATTAGTCCAACAGTTGCAAATGAGAGTTTCTATTGGACAAATTCAGGTATGTTTTCCCCGTTTCATTCCGTTTGCTTCCGTATAAGAAACTTTTTTTTCAACAGAATCGGCAGAATGAATACACCCCTGATCACACGCAAACTGTGTAAGTCTATGGAAGGGGGTGAGAGCCACGTGCCTCATAGGTTTTGTAGTGAAGTCAGTGTACCCAGAGGAGAACGAAAAATAGCTGTCCTCCGGCTACACCATGGTGCTACCCTACAGTGTGCTGTTGAGGCTACTGTAGACCTTCATTGCAAAACAGTGTGTTTTAATCAATTATTTGGTGACGTGAATATATTTAGTATAGTTTTATCTAAAAAGGATAACGTTTTAATGTTTCACTATTTTTATTTTTATTAAATTCACCGAGGGTCCTTTCCTTCCTCCTCTGAGGAGACTCCACTGATGTCTGCATAGGATTTTGTCTTCATTTGATGTTTTTGCTCATTTTTTCTTCTCTGCAACCAGTCACACAAAAACACATACTGTATTCATGGTAGGTATCCCCGTGGCTAAGGAGTTGGACCTGTGTCCGAAAGGAGGCCAGTTCGATTCCTGGGGCCGGGCACTGGAAAAAAAAACGGGCTGAGTTGATCTGACAACTGGAGGGCTGTTGGGTTCACATCCTCAAATCTCCATCCAGGGGCGCTGCACTGCAGCTTGAACAAGTGCTCGTCTCAACTGTATGTGTGAGGTCTGCTGTTTGGAGGGTTGAGAACGGAGCAGAAGACACATTTTTGTTGTTCACTGTAACTATTTGACAAAGTTGTATTGCATTGTATTGTAAAGAAGTCAGCCAGAGTTGGCTTGGGCCATCATTCAAACAAAGACATGCCTTCCTGCCCACCAGTGCATATTTCAGAAATATGTTTGCATATAATGACAATACATTCAAAAAAATATCCTGGTATTATATTGTCCATTACATAATTGTTTATTAAATTATATTGTTAGCTAAAAATATGACTATTTAATAGTAGTAGCCATAATTCATAAATGTCACCATGCAGGGTTCTGTATGGAACCATTTTGGTTCAGTGAAGAAGAACCTCTAGGGTTCTGATCCATATATGAAGCAAGCGATAGAACCCTTTTGTGTTCTATAAGGAACCTTTTTTTCGAAGAGTGTAGGACACATAAACAGACATCACCAACCTGCCCTTCAAGAACCTCACTTCTCATAGGTCCTCATTTTGGACCAAAGCAGCAGAAAACATAGTGCTATCAACCATTTAAATGCAGGAAGACATATTTCAGTTGAATACATTCAGTTGGACAACTGACTAGGTATCCCCCTTTCCCTTATCATTACATGTAGCACTTTACGGCTTTCTATACAGTACATATTATCAATCTAGTTAGAACTTTAAATGCTGTATCCGGAAAAAAATGTGCCCACTGTTTATAATCAGTCGATACAGAATGTGGATGGAAGCCTAAATTCAAGTTTGAACTACAAAGTTTCTATGTCATTATCCACAAATTAAACCAACACCCGTGGTAGGTTATTGATTTGGTATCAATTGACCAGTAGGCTATATCAGGTTCCTGGTAAAGGGAGCCTAGTGGAAGACAGTTAACATTTATACCACACCGTGTACACATGCTCAACCACGCGTGACCTCGGGACATTGAGTAAATCTACACAATCAAACCTAAGATCATCAATACTATTTCGACAATAGTAAAATAGTCAAAGTGGCCTATATTAGGCTATACTAGACGAAGTGTTGATACGTCCCACGCGGGGATCAAAGCGCCAGAGAGATTACGCCCTGTCTCTACTTCCCCTGGCGCGCTTCCATAGTGGTGCTGATGTTGGGAAACACCGAAGGAGAGAAAGAAGGGGAGGAGAGGGGTGGGGTGGGGATGGGAGGGGGCGCCACACTGCTCTGCTACAAGTTCAACCCAGTGGCTCTGTCGCTGCAGCGTGAGAAACAGCCTTGAGACACGGCCCGTTGCGGAACAACACACAGGACACAAACTCACTTTCTCTGATTCTGGGCGTATATTTGAGAGAAAGTAATCTGTTTTCCGTCCATCTTTATTATTTTGAATGAAAAATAAAACGTTTATTTGCGCGGTATATAAAGCTGGTAATAATAGAGCATTGCGGTGGGGTTAAAAAGGCAGGCGACAGGCGCTTCACTGAGTGATTTGTTCCTTGGCTCAGGCGTTATATATGGAGAGAGGGAGTGCACATTTCAGAGATCGCTTTCTGATAGCGAGTGTGGATTGAATGGAACTGCGGAATTGAGACGGAAGGCATTATTCTTGATTGTAGATGAAGAATGATACACAAATCCAACGGGAAAAATACCACTAATTTTTAAAATCTCTAATTGAAAGGGGTTTATTTATAACGCATGTGGATGACATAGCCTACCTAAATGGTGCATTAGTATACATATCAACTTGCCACGCAATTGGTTAAATTGTCTAGTCTTAGTCTTACAGTTTATTGCAACATCGAAAGAAATTGGATAATTAATCTTGGCACGATTCAAATAAATCAAATGTATTAGGTCAAATAATGGGAATTTAGCACCACTCTAACCAGTCTTAGTACTTTACACGATTAGGCATTTATTTTTCCTCTATTGGAAACTAATTTAAATATTTGGAATTTTGAAGAAATGGCAATCAACACAGACACTGAATTCGAGAAATCTAACCTGGGAAAGAGCGGCGGCGCGCCCGCCAACGAGTCTCAGGAGACCGAGAAACTTCTCAACCTCGTAACCAAGGAGCCTGCTGGCGGCAACGGTATGAAAATGTCCTCCTCCTTTACCATCAACGTGGGGAGCGAAAATAACCTGGATGCGGACCAGAACGGTCACAGTGTACCCTTTAGGTCGGGCTCTGCGGGGCACCTGACCGCTGCCCCCCCCTCCCCGTCCCGGGTCAGTTTGAGTCGCAGTCGCACCTCTTCCATCGGGAACGCCGCGGTCCAAGAGGCGCAAAAGCCCAAGGACTATCTCATACTGGTCATATTGTCCTGTTTCTGCCCTTTCTGGCCCGTCAGCATTGTTGCTTTGGCATATTCAATTATGGTAAGTGGATGTCCATCGTCTGTCTAGGAAAGTGGGGTCTAAAAACACCTGTCGTTTCTTGTCATTTCACTGTTCATCGTTGTCCATGTTGTATTTATATAGAGAACATTGGGGGATAAGGGAATCATAATTTGGTCTACGACCTTTTGCCACTACATCGTAGCCCTATAGCACAGATTACCTGCCAGAAATGTAAAGGTAATTTCCGATGTTGCCAACATATGCAGTGTTTACCTTGAAAGCGGTCTCCGCTAACACGGAAACATTGCCTTAAAATGGCAATCTTGCTGTAACGCTGAATTTCCGCGATATGGATTGAATAGAGTCCTACATCTAAAACACTGTTCAACAAATGATGTTTGTGATAAAGGGAAAAGGATAGTATATCAAACACATTCCTGTTCCCAGGAACTGTCTTTAGCCTACCTTGTGGGAAGGGGAGGGGGGGGGGGGGGGGGGGCACACTCGATTACAGCCCTCCCTGCTGCTTCATTCAGAAAAGATCTGCAGCATAGCTGCACTTCCTGTACAGGGTGCCTTGATGTCCCAGCTAGACAATCATATACAGTGTTGGCACATTGATGTAGCCTTTGTTGCAGCAGATCTATCAATGAGTATGCTGTCCAGAATGATGTTGTTTTTAAGCAACATTGTTTCTGGTTTCAATATATGCATAAAGGGGCCGATTTACAGGCCATTTAAACTAGGAAGTTGCATCCTGCGGTGAAACATCAGAAGCCATTTGCTTTCAATGGAAGCAAAGCGAGATATCGTGACCAGTGTGACTAATCGAAGCTCACCACAGCTTCCAACCCCTACTGGATTGTCTGACAATGGCTGTTGATACGTAGCACTACCAAGCTTTCTTTCTATCTTGTTAGCACCCACATGAGGGCGAGGCTAGCGTGAGTGGGGCGAATTCTCCTTGAGCAGCGTAAAAGGCCGGTTAAGCCCTGACTTTGCGAATATTGGAAAGATTAAAACGAGCTCACAGAACAGTGGTCGTAAAGAAAAAAGAGCAATATTCTTACCTCAATTGATATCCAAGTACAATATATTCTGTAGCAACATACAGTACCAGTCAAAAGTTTGGACACACCTACTCATTCAAGGTTTTCTCTTTAGTTTTTCTATTTTCTACATTGTAGAATAATAGTGAAGACATCAGAACTATGAAATAACACATATGGAACCATGTAGTAACCAAAAAAGTGTTAAACAAATCAAAATATATTTTATATTTGAGATTCTTCAAAGTAGCCACCCTTTGTCTTGACAGCTTTGCACACTTGGCATTCTCTCAACCAGCATCATAAGGTACCTGGGATGCATTTCAATTAACAGGTGTGCCTTGTTAAAAGTTAATTTGTGGAATTTCTTTCCTTTGTAATGCATTTGAGCCAATCAGTTGTGTTGTGACAAGGTAGGGGAGGTATACAGAAGTTAGCCCTATTTGGTAAAAAACCAAGTCCATATTTTATGGCAAGAACAGCTCAAATAAGTAAACGGAAATGACAGTCCATCATTACTTTAAGAGATGAAGGTCAGTCAATACGGAAAATTTAAAGAATTCTGAAAGTTTCTTCAAGTGCAGTCGCAAAAACCATCAAGTGCTATTATGAAACTGGCTCTCATGAGGATCAACACAGGAAAATAAGACCCAGTTACTTTGCTGCAGAGGATAAATTCATTAGAGTTCAAGTAACAGACACATCTCAACATGAACTGTTCAGAGGAAAC
Organism: Oncorhynchus nerka; assembly: GCF_034236695.1. Lineage (NCBI taxonomy): Eukaryota > Metazoa > Chordata > Actinopteri > Salmoniformes > Salmonidae > Oncorhynchus > Oncorhynchus nerka. The sequence continues at coordinate 37,218,772 of NC_088406.1, forward strand.
TGCATGAATCAGGCCTTCATGGTCTGCTGCTAAAGGACACCAATTAGAGGAAGAGACTTGCTTGGGCCAAGAAACAGGAGCAATGGACATTTTACCGGTAGAAATCTGTCCTTTGGTCTGATGAGTCCAAATATGAATTTTTTTTGTTCCAACCACCGTGTCTTTGTGAGATGCAGAGTAGGTGAACAGATGATCTCTGCATGTGTTGTTCCCACCGTGAAGCATGGAGGAGGAGGTGTGATGGTGTGGGGATGCTTTGCTGGTGACACTGTCTGTGATTTATTTAGATTTCAAGGCACACTTAACCAGCATGGCTACTACAGTATTCTGCAGTGATACGCCATCCCATCTGGTTTACGTTTAATGGGACAGTCATTTGTTTTTCAACAATACAATGATCCAAAACACATCTCCATGTATGGGCTATTTGACCAAGAAGAAGGGTGAAGGTGCTGCATCAGATGACCTGGCATCCACAATCACCCAACCTCAACCCAATTGAGATGGTTTGGGATGAGTTGGACTGCAGAGTGAAGGAAAAGCATCCACCAAGTGCTCAGCATATGTGGGAACTCCTACAAAACGGTTGAAAAAGTATTCCTCGATTTGGTTGGTTGAGAGAATGCCAAGAGTGTGCAAAGCTGTCATCAAGCAAAGAGTGGCTACTTTGAAGAATCTAAAATACAAAATATATTTTGATTTGTTTAACACTTTTTTGGTTACCACATGATTCCATGTGTTATTTCATAGTTTTGATGTCTTCACTATTATTCTACAATGTAGAAAATAGTAAAAATAAAGAGAAACCCTT